>NC_142522.1:12695729-12865729 GCF_964205215.1 Stylophora pistillata | reverse complement strand
CCTTGTGGGGCTTGGTGTTCCAGCCTCGGGTGCCTTCGGTGAACATCATGAAGCTAGCCTTGCAGTCTGGGCAGGTAGAAACCCTTTCCCTATCTGAGGGGCCTGGGGCTGGGGGCGAAGGCGTGGGCTGGGCCCGAGAAATCTGCTTGAATGTCGAGATGCTGGAGAGTGTTGCTGACGGGAGGGCGTTTCGGGCCATTTCCTTATTTTCAACGAGCGCGATAACATCGTTGATCAGCTTAGTTAGGATATCTTTCGTCCCCAGTACGTCTCGGCGAATGTCAGGGTTGGAAAGGCCATTTAACAGCACGTCCCGGATCACGTGATCAGTGTAGTCTACGCTTGTCCCGCACTCACACGTCGCATTGAAAGCACAGGTCTCAGCTTTCCCTCGTACCCTGGCTGCAAATGCTCGGAATGCCTGATCTCGCTCTTGGTGCAACTGCAATAGTTCGGTGCGGAGTACACTCGTTGCAACAGGGATAACCGCGAGGGAACGCATGGCTGCGAGAAGGGCCGATAGAGCCTCGGATGTGATGTGTGGGTTGACCTTGAGTAGTCTGTCGCCTAAATCCACTCCGGCACATTGGAAGAGTTGGAACGGGCTGACGCCTCGTCGATTCCGGAGCCCGTTTTAAACACTTCCCAGCGTCGTGAGAAGATGTTCCCTTCTTCGATGGACACGCCGATGTCGATAGTAGGCTGTTCTAATTTGGGCCCTCGGGCGGGCGCCGGAGATGATGGGTTCTGCGAGAGTGTGGTGTGTCCCACGGTATGATTTCCTAACAACGCGATTGCGATCGACTCGGAGACGTCCTGGGTCTTGAACTCGCAGCCAGCAATAGTGCAGGCGATGACAACCATGGTTTACGACTCGTTCATGAAGCAAACGAGCCTTCTCGATGATGATCAGTTTATTAATCTCAGCGATGAACGAGTCCTAACACACAAAAATATGACAATAATACAATAAGATGGTGAAACTAAAGGGCTGATACATCGAGACGAAAATCAACTTACGTAATATAGTGATGAACGAGGCAACAAGTTACATATAGATTGCTGAAGACTGTAATAGCTAGCGTTAGTAAATAAACTGAAACAACATGTCCGACCAGTGAATACTCGACTTCGGTGAACTGGTCAGCGGTTGTACTGGGAGTGTTCTTCCAGGCAGCGGTATCTCTGCAGGAACCAGAAATCAAACTCGTACTTGAAGAGTTCTTGTCGTTCCACTCTTCCATTCCTGTCTCGGTCAGCTAATTTAAACCAATCCTCGGCTGCATTTGGATCCAAACTACGGGCTTTCATAAAAATCTTTCGCTCATCCAGAGTTACCGTACCATCGTTGTTCACATCCATGATGTCAAAGAAGGCGTCAGTTAGTTGTTCGAGCAAGGCTTTGTCGCCTGCCTCCTTCCGTTCCACTTCATCTCGCGCGAGACGGTTGAATCCTTCAGTAAACTGGGACTTTGTGATTTTCTGTCCTGGCATGAAACCCACGGCGCTCCAGAACTGACAAAGTTCGATGCGTGAATTTGTGATCTCCAAAGGGGTGGCCTTGCACATAGATTGCAAATTCTCCGCCAGCTGTAAGAATTCGTCTTGAGTTAAAAAACCGTTTTGGTTGAGGTCTAACGCATCAAAATAATCCCCTATCCTTTTCACCCACGGTCGTCTCTTAATTAATTCGATTTTAGCAGACATCTGGCCCTCTAAGTATGTTCTGTAGTCAAGACAAGAAATCGAGTATTGAGTACTTACCTCTGCCTCAAATCTTCCGCATATGTGCAGACACGCTTCACAAAATTTAAGGCAGCTGCCTTGTTTCTAGGCAGAAGGCAGCTCTGTTTATCATGTTCCTTCAAGTTGTTAACCGCTCAACTATGAATCGTAGGCTGAGGTTTAAACAAAAGGGAAAGCCCCCACAGTTTGAAGAGCTCGATTTGAATACACACAAAGAAATAAATGAAATTCGCGACATTGTTCGAGCGCCAACAAAAAATGGAATTGTTTTTACTGTCTTCACTAGAACATATCTTGCTCTAACGATAGCATATTGATGAGCGGGAAAAACAGTGTGAACTGATAACCAAAACTGAGTTAAACAACCGAGCTGGAAATATTAAATTCTAAGTAGAGAGAGCCTTCGACAAAGACTATCCATGTGAAGAAGACATTTCTGGTATTTCACGCTTGTTAATTCTTTTCACCCCAACATCAGTGGGTATATTCTCCATACTGTTCCCTACACATTTTTAAGGTGCCGACAAGGAGAATTTGTCAAAAGCCTCCTAAGTTGGTGATCATTACCTCTATATTCAATCGAGACCTCTATGTTTGATTTAGGGGTGATATTGTAAACAGAAATTAGATTCTATAATCATTGTTACGGCTTAAAAGTTTTAAAAACATTTCGGTAAAATTTGTTTAAATTGTAAACGTCAGGGGAACTGTTAATAAAAAAACTGAGTTGTTCTGAAGTTAAACCCACTCGGCTTCCTCGCGGCTCCCACACTCGCGATCAACGTCTAAAGAATTTCTAACCAACATCAAACATGGTTCGATGACCAACCCCTTTTTTCTGTTTCAACGCACTGTTTGGAGCTTTGTGTTTTATGAAAGTTGAAGGCCATCAAACATTCATTCAATCCAACACTTTTTTAAAACTTGTTTAGTATGTTGGTTGACGTAGGTTCAGTTAGTAAAAATTTTGAGGACATAATTTTCAAAATTACTGTATCGGGACAAATTAACGGTTACCAGGTGTATGTCAGTTGGCATCAATACTCGAAAGAGGATTGTGTTCTTGTTAGATATGGATGGAAAGAATTTGTCATTCGTAAGGACAATAAAATCTTAAAACACCAAGGCGAACTGAGCACATAGAAAAGAGAAAATATACACGTCCTTGACAACTTTAAACCTCGAATTGAAGCAATTTGATATAACTAAACACAAGGCAAAGACTACTATGATCGTAGTTTTCAGTACGATTTATTGCTCAGATACACTATGGTCATTTTTGCCTGGTTTGAGGCTGATTGGCTGTTTTTTCACGGCTCGAACGGACACCGCTCCATCACTTGGTAATTATTAAGTTGTACATCATCGAACGTTTGGTCACCAAACCTGTTTGATTGTGTGTATTTTTACTGGATGCCGTAAAACCAGAGTTAAAAAAATATTGACTCCAGATTAAAGGCAAACAACATGAGCCAATTAGAGGAAATCAAAGAAAATTCATGTTAACAGCCTGAAGCGCGGGAAGACACGAGTGACAGAATTTTTATTTTGCATCTGATTGGTTGAACGTGGAGTGATGAAAGTTCCGTTAACCAATCGTACGGCGTATACGTGCAAAGTACTGAAATCGTATTTTACTGCCAAAAACTTCAAACTTGGATAGGGATTCATTTAAGCATCATTCTGACATCCTCTTGTTCTAAGTTTGTGTAAATTAAATTGCATAAATTTTCCAATTCTCCATCATATAAACGGTTTGGAAAGAAGGCTTTAACAGAAATGACTACGTGAAAACATTCTTGGGCGACTTCCTTAACCTATAGTACATTTAGGCGGTAAAAGGAGGACAAAGTATACCTGAAAAAAAAAAACACAAAAACTAAAACAAAAAACAAAACCAAATATAATAAGTTTGCAAACAAATTTCCACGAAAAGAGATAAGAAATTCCTGTTGAGTTTTAGAGATATAAAAGACATCGTCGATAAAAACCTCTCACTGACCGAGTTCACTGTAAGTTACGGAAGGATTTTTTTTTTTCGCTCAGATTCATGGCCCATTCGCGAAGCACCCGTGCCATAAATTCTAGGGGGAAAAGCGAGGTCCCGTAATTTACAGTTAGGAGCAAGAAAACAGGTTGGCACGATATTTACAGTGGCAGATCCAAACCTCGAACTTAGCGGGGGGAGGCAGTTTTGTTGTGTGTGTACACCTGCCGGCCTTTCTTCCTTTCTTCCTATCTTTTTACCCACAATAAGGAAGGGGGCTGGCCCCCGGCCCCTCCCCTAGATCCGCCACTGATTTATTATATCTCTGGGTTCAGATAGAGGGAAGGAGATTTCAATTCAAAGAAACCTTTGAATTTAACCGTGACGGGCCGAACCGTGTAATACAATCCGCTAAATTGACCAATCATAGCGCATGTACTAAATGAGAGATATCATACGTTCTAACAAGAGCCATAATTGTCCCGATTATGGCTCTTGGTTCTAAGGGTGAAAACTTCCAGGTGAAAAACTGACCATGTTATAATGTACTGTAGATGTTCGTTACGAAGGTACACCCGAGTTTGGCCTCCTTGTGGTCCTCCCGGAGCTGTGCTGGCTGAAAGATAAGGAAGAAATAGTAATGAAATTCCCGGATTGCCTGAACGTGCGACTTGCGTGAGAGGAACGTGCGAGATACACTCATGTTTTTCTTTCCTACCCTTACTCTAGAGACGGCGGAGCTGAGGTGAGGGACGGAGGAGGAGGGGTAGGGGCAGGGGAGGTATGGGACACGTATAAAAAAAAAAAAAAAGAGAACAACAAAAAAAGAAGAGTCCGGTTCACCACATATTATCCCCCAAAATCACGATTCCAATATTTTTTGGGGCAGAAAGGACCCTGATCCCCCGGAAAACTCACACCGCAGGAGCTTGTTTTCAAGTCCCCCTTCCAAACACCCAGTTGAAAATAGGCTCCGTCATCACTGTCCCCGTGCTTTGACACGCAGTGACAAAACTTGCACCCAGTTTTTTAAGTGGTGTGATGTCCAATGAGAAATAACTGATTCCTTTGATGATAATAATTATACCAAAAAAAGTCAATAACTATTTACCAGCATCAACATCAACTAAAATTGGCAGGCTGCCTGTCACTTCTGCCATGGCATCCACATCTCGGGAATACCACTTGTTATTTTCTGGATTATTTTTAGCCTGGAATGGCTGTCGCTAAAAATAAAAATTACGAAATGATCCAATATTAACATTGGAATATTAAATGTAATGACCTTAAAAACAACCAAGACTCCCAATCAAGGTACTCAATAAAATTGTTAGCCTGAGCACATACAATCCCCTTCCCTTAGAAGTTTTGAGAAAGAGAGCAATTTCTTTCTGGGTAGGGGTGGAGGTACATGATGAGGTTATGAAAAAGACTGGAGTTGCATTTCTTTTCAATCTCAACCCGGGAAAATACAAATTTGACCCATACTTGAGGAATTATCCCAAAAACATTGCATATCTCCTAGAAAGTTAGGCATGACCAATTCTTTTACTTTCAATAATGTAATAAATTTTTCACTTTTTCATTCAGATTCTTTACCCTAAAACCTCCAACCTCTTCTGATGTGTCATTTTGTTACTTTTTTTTTTCAAATTCTAATCAAACTCCTACCCCTATTTTGGCCTACTTTGGATCAAACTTAAGCTCTGTCTACTCACTTGAATAATAACAATTTAGACTTATGTCCCATTTCAATCTCTAAATTATGATTTCACAATTTGTATTCCCAGATTCAATATCCTCCAGTTGATAATTTCCTCAATTCTCATATCTATCCACTTGAAAAACTGTTCACAGTGTAAAGAAATGCTACATTTTGATCACTTTTGCTAGCACAAAAGTTTAACCTCTCCTTGTGAACTAATTCTCGAAAGAAAAAAGAAGGAGATCTCCACCCTACACTAATACATCTTTTCTCTATGATTATAGTCATCTTGTGTTGACCTCCACACAAAGCCCATGAAAACAAAACAGAAACCTTTTCTCCTTGTCCGATCAAGCAAACCAATAATGTCTAACCCTCAATCTACAAAAAAAATGAACATGTTACACTCTGACAAGTCTAAAGAATGAGTATGCATTTTCTATATATACATCATATCACTTTACTTTTGGACCCACTTTTGAAAATAATTGTTTTTTGTGCATTTCCGTTTTTCAAGAACTTTCAAGAATTCCAAGTGATTTTCTGCAGATGTAAGAGAAACGAGAACTCTCTCACTCAAACTGTTTAAAGGTCATTTTTCTCTACAAAGATTTGGTTATTTTAACCAGACTTTAAACTTGCAAAATCACTTTTGATAGTGACGTACCAGATTAGAGGAAGAATTACACAGAAAATATTCCATTTGATTGTCTGACAAAGAACACACATCATTGCTTAAAACTGGATCTTGAAAACCATCTGAGGATTACGTATTGATATATTTGACCTTTGAAACTCCTTACATTTTTTAACGTTTGTGATGACTGTACAGTAAAATAAGTCACCATGGTCTGAAAAGGTGTACTATAGACCATTAAGGATTCTGGGTCAGTGTTAAAAAGGAATTAATAAGATAATGAGTTTTGTAACACACACCTGTCCTTCTTGCCTTTTTTCAGGTTTGATTTTGTCCATCGGCACCAACCCCTATTGACCAAGATTCTTTGCCTTGAAAGAAAATGGGGAAAATTGACATATCTCAGAGTTTTGCATTACAAAATTAGGCTGTACAAAAGAAATCAAACTACAATTATGCCATTATACTGTCTATATTACAAAATTAGCACCTGTCTTTCTCATAGCTTGAGGATCCATCACAGTAATTTGCTTAATTTAGAATTACCAGGAATTAATTGTCTTTGTTGTAATCATTTCTTCATGCTTGCAGCAATTCATTATTACATCTTTTAAAAGCTTCAGATCAATTGCAAGATGAACTAAAGACATGAGTCAATACCATTGCAAAAAAAATTGCCCTCATGTAAAAGAACAATTTTTAAAATCTTTTAAGTATGGTTGACACTGGCACATAAGCTGCAACTTTTTTCATAAAATTTTGTAACAAATCAGAAAAAAATATATGAAAATGTGCCACAAATTTGTATAAATTTACACTATCCATAAAAACTTAATATTTTTTAATCACAAATTAACAAGAACTTTATAAAAATAAAAAAGGATAGGGATTGATCATAGGGATTGATCATAGGGATTGATCATTCATTCTGCAAGCTTGGTGGCTCCCACAAGAGCCGTTTTTGTTTATAAGCATTCATAGACTTATATTTCCTTCTATTGGCTGGCAGTAACCCTTGGCCTTGAGAGTGGTTCAAGGTTGCCTTTGCTTCCTTAAGCAGCTAAACATTACTTGATAAGAAACCTTGCTGTACACTGAGTTGAAAATGAATGCTTCAAAACCTATTTGTGTCCAGTACCCCTTCTCCAAAATAAAGCAACTTTGTCAAAACTCTATTTGTGATTTCTTTCAACTTCTTTTCGAAAACTTTCCATCCAAAATTTTAGTTGCCAAGCTAGAGGAGGGTCCCCAATAGGTTTTTCGGGATCCGGGATTTGGCTCATTTGAAGGCCGGGATTCGAGATTTTGAAGAAAAACGGGGGACGAGATTCGGGATTGTATTTATGACCGGGACACGGGATTTGGCGATTTTAACAGGCGGGAATTGGGAAATGTCGCTTTTAATTAAAGAAACCGTGATTCGGGAATTCCAGAGTCTGAATATATGCAAAGAAAATCAAGCTGTCATCTTATTAACGTCGGAAATGGTCGGAAATAGCCGAACAAAGACCTAGTTGACATCCACGTTTTCCACGACCCTATCACGCTGCCCTGTGACCCCCATGGTGATCTGTGGTCTATTTTCGTGAACCTTGGACACCTTGGCCGTAATGAGAATCCAATTTGACAATGTCTGTGATCTTTGTTATTTTTTGACCGTGATATTTCTAGTGTGAAGTTCATACAGATCCTGATCGGTGCTCGTGGGATATTGGCCACGAGGGAGACTAGCTAAGTTATCGTTTGCGTAGTTTCACGCGCCCTAGCGATGTCGGTTAACACCGACAATGATGTTGTCGATGTTATTAGCTGCGTAGCATTATTTAGCCGTAGGTGACCAAAGCGGACTAGAAGAGTTTGTATGGATTTAAAATTCACACTAATCTCTGTTTTTCCTTTGAAAGATACAATACAGTGACGTGTACTCTTTATTATACGCGTCAAAATCGCTCAAATGGCTTACAGAAGCGTTTCGGCGACATAAAAAGGACACCACTTTGAGAGTCTCGAACTTTATCGTAGCTTTTCAAAGGAAAACAGAAATAGTTTTCGTTCGAAATTGAAATCCATACAGGCTATCATTTCAACCCCTTTTAGAACGCTTTGGTTACCGGTGATTACGGCATTTTGAGCAGGAAGTACATGTAGCACTGGTTAAACCGGGATCCAAAAAAATATATGTTTCATTATCTGTTGAGCAAAATTGTACTCTATTTTATAGAATTTCCAGATGATCGTCGCCATGGCTGAAAATTGTGAATCAGCAAACTGTCTTCTGAGTTGCGCGATCAACAGTAGTCTCCCTCGTAGCCATTTTTTTTTTTTTGGATGTCACGCAACGCTCCCCCAAAGGAAAGGCTGCTGACAACCGAACTACATTCCTTGTAGCGGCCGACACAAGCGAAGCAAAATTTCGACGACAACTATGAGTTTCGCAAATGAAGACACACTATGAAGCGAGGATATATTTTACGGACAAGCCTTGAATCGTTTTATTTAACGTAGTCTTGGTATCCAAGTACTTATCGTAAACTGAAATATGAATTTCTAAGGAAGAAGCTAAGCTAAATGCGAATAGACAAACCAACATTCCAAACATTCCGATATAAAGGCAAGATGCAAAGCTAGCTAAAAACTCAAACAAACTCACAAAAAAAAAAACTATATATAAGCTCAAGGAAAGGAACATTAGCACTTACATAACAGTCCCGCTTGTAAGAATCGAACCAAAACGAACTTCAATATAAGTTGGGTATTCGGAAGCGAAACGGGAAATCCAAACAGACACTTACTCTAACACAGAAAACTGTAGTCTTACGGCAAACGACAACAACCAAACGATAAACAAAAAAAACTTCAACTACTCTTCTCTAAAAATCGCACACGTCAACATTAAAAAAGGGTCCGCGTGATTTGCTTACGAGATTGCTTCGTAACCTCAAAGCACGCGCACGCGAGTCGCGCGCGCACAAGTTTGTTAACGTCTTCTTAACAGCAGGCAAAACCGTGGCAGCTGTTACATGGCTCCCCTGAAATGTCCACATTTCACTAATATACAAAGCTAATGAAGGTCATTAAGCCCGACTAAATGTCCACAGAGTAATGAGGATGAAATAAGGTTAATGACTACTTGTATTCGTGGCTCCTCGTTGGGATGAACCTCAGGTCTCACTTGCTTCTTGTAACAGTACAAGTTTCTGTACGGGGCGTTCCAGGTATCTGCACGGTTTAACACGTCTACCCCTTTTATCCAGTGTGCGATCTGCGACAGCAAGTTTGACAGTGCGTACATGCATGGCCATCGGCGCTCTGGTGAGCCTCGGTCACTCGAACAAGCTGCCATAGATTGCGAGGAAGATTCTCATCATCCTTTATGAAGACGATGTCACCAACACGCGTGTTTCGTCTGGGCTTGTTCCATTTCTGCCTTTGTTGCAGGTTAAACAAGTACTCTTTCTTCTATCTGATCCAAAATTCATTCGCCAAGTGCTGTACTCGCCGCCAGCGTTTTCTGCAATACTTATCAGGGGCTTCGAACACACCAGGTGGTGGTAGAAGTACTTTCGTTTTCATCGTTAGTAGATGGTTGGGCGTCAACGGATTCAGGGAGGTTGGATCGTTAAGGGAGTCAATCGTAAGCGGGCGGCTGTTTACTATTGCCTCCGCTTCGCACATGAAGGTTTCAAGCGCTTCATGGTTGAGTTGGGAACCGTTGGTTTGTAATAGAGACGACAGGACGTTGCGCACTGAGCGAATCTGTCGCTCCCATACACCACCCATGTGACTGGCTGACGGAACGTTCATCTTGAAGACAAACCAATCGCAGTCGTGGCGCCGTAGCACGCCTCGAATCTTATCATTGTCCAATTCTTCCAAAGCTACCTTTAATTCTCTTCTGGCACCCACGAAATTCGTACCCTGGTCGCTGCGTAACTGCCGAATAGGACCTCTCCTGGAGACAAACCTTCGGAAGGCGTTGATAAAGGAATCGGTCTCCAAAGTAGCGGACACCTCGACGTGTACTGCTCTAGCAGCCATACAGGTGAATAGCACTCCGTAGCGTTTAAGATCCTTGCGACCCTCTCTGATCACGAAGGGGCCAAAATAATCAACTGCGCAGTTGGTGAATGGGGGCGCTGGCTCCAATCGATCATGCGGTAGTTCAGCCATACGTTGCTCCTGTAATTTACCACGTAGTTTACGGCACGTAACACATCTACGTATTGCAGACGATACGGTTGAAATAGCTCCTATGACCCAGTAACCGCTTGCTCTAATCTCATTAATCGTGATCCCTCTGCCTTGATGTTTTACTTTATGATGAAAGTACCTGATAATGATTTCAGTGACGTGACTGGTTTTCGGCAGAATTGCTGGGTGAATGCATTGCCCCGGGATATCAGATAGGTTGAGTCGTCCACCAACTCTAATAATTCCGTTTGAATCCTTGTATGGATCCAGTTTACCAAGAGGACCTGATGGTGAGATGTCGGGGTTGAACTCTTGTTGTACAGCCTTCAGGATAACGACTTCTGCTTCATACAGTTCCTGAATTGACACAGGCTGGAAACTCCTTCCGCTTGGCAACTTCCTGGTGATCTTAGAATCATTTCCTTTCTGAATTCTACTTCGTAATAGACGTGTATACCGGCGGCATATGGCGATCGCCTTCTTAGCGCGGTGCCAATCCGAAAAGTATGTTAAGCGGTCTACCATGGTCGGCCAGGATGGTGTGACAGCAGTAGCGAGAGAGACAACTTTCTTGACCTCTGGATCACCACTTAGAAGCTCAGCGTCGCCGACTGATCGGTTTAACGTAGCACCCCACTCAGTCTCTGGCTTCCAAAGAAAATCTGGTCCTTGAATCCACTTCGACTGGGCGAGCTCTCGTGCTCTTAGCCCTCTGGACGCTTCGTCTGCAGGGTTGGTCTTCGTATCCACATACCTCCATTGCGATATCGACGTTTTATCTTGGATTTCTTGGACTCTGTTGGCTACAAATACGTGGAAACGTCTGACGCTGTTAGCGATGTAGCCGAGGACCACTCTGCTGTCTGTCCAGAATACTTCATCTGTTATCTCGATGTCCAGCTCCCCCTTTAACTGCTCGCTGACTCGTGCCGATAGGACAGCTGCTGTGAGCTCTAGCCTCGGGACGGTTACTGCTTTCAAAGGCGTGACTCGAGCCTTTCCTTGTACGAAAGCGCAGCAAATTTTGCCATTCTCATTTACCAGTCTCAAATAACTGCACTGCCCGTAGCCCTTGAAACTCGCGTCCGAGAAGTGATGGATCTCTGCCTTAATGACTCTTCCGAAATCTATAGGCTTGTAACAGCATGGGATAGCGAAATTTTGCAATTCTTCTAATTCGGCCTTCCATATAAACCATTTCGATCGTACATCATTGGGAACTGGATCGTCCCATCCAGCATTATTTCTGCAAAGCTCCTGTAGAATGGTCTTCCCCTGTAGTAGGACTGGAGCAACGAAACCGAGTGGGTCGTAAATCGAACTGATTGTGGAAAGGATTCCGCGTCTTGTGCAAGGTCTGTCTCTAAGGGAGATGGTGAAATTGAAAGTATCCGACTCTATACACCACTGTACTCCTAAGGCGCGTTCCATGGGTTGGTGTTCGCGACTGAAATCCAGGTCTTTGATGCCCTCTGCTCTATCGGATACTGGGATCTGCTGGATAACTTCCTTTCTGTTGGACGTGAACTTATGTAAGTTAAAGCCACCTCGTTTACACATTTCTTTGATATCCTTCACCAATTCGACTGCCTCTTCCACTGATGCCACAGACTTCAATCCATCGTCCACGTAAAAGTCGCTTCGGAGAAAGTCTGCTGCCGCGGAACCGACAGCTGCTTCATTGTCATCAGCTGTAGCCTTGAGGGCAAAGTTGGAGCAACCTGGTGATGATGTAGCTCCGAAGAGATGGACAGTCATTCGGTACTCTTGAGGCTCTCTAGATGTATCGCCGTTTTCCCACCAGAGGAAACGCAGAAGGTCTCTGTCTTCTGGTGGTACTCTAACTTGATAAAAGATCGCTTCTATGTCGCACATGAGTGCGATCGACTCTCGACGAAATCTGCAGAGAACGCCAGTCAAACTGTTCGTGAGGTCAGGTCCTTGCAAGAGTTGACTGTTGAGGGATTGTCCTTGATACTGTGCTGAGCAGTCGAAAACGACCCTGATTTTATTGGGCTTCTTAGGGTGGTACACACCATGGTGAGGAATGTACCAGATGGACTTGCGGCCTGTGTCTGTCACCTCCTGTTCTGGCACCCTTTCAGCATAACCATTGTCCATGACCTTGTTCATGAAATCCACGTAGTGTTGGCGATATGTTTCGCTGGATTCAAGTCGTTTCTTGAGGGGCTTGAGTCGGTTCCAAGCCATTGCGCGGTTGTTTGGTAACAGCAGATTTCTGTCCTTCATGGGTAGTGGTATCTCGTAATGAGCGTCTTGAAGGCTGATGCCGTGCTTAACGATCACCAGAAACTTCAGATCTTCCTGGGAAAACTCCTTTACATGGTGGTATTGTTCGGAAAAATCTAGCTAGAACATTCTCCGGACCTCAAAGGGGTTGATGACTTCCTTCGTTTGGTTATCGACTACAAACTTTCCATCGCGTCTCGTGTTACCCACTTCACAAGTGACGATCCCATGACAGAAAGAAGCGTCGTCTTCGTTGTCTAGAGAGGAAGGACTCACTGGACCAATAATTCCCCATCCTAGTTTAGTTCTTACCGCGTATGGGTCATTGTCGTTTCCAAGGATGACCTCTTGGGGCTTGAGGGCCTTTGGACAGTTACAACCTATCAAAAGGCCGACTTCGACGTCATGCTGTACAGGAGGTATCTCATCCTTTATCTTCGTTAGGTGTCGCCATTTACTTGCGATTTCAGGGGTCGGTATTTGGTTTCTCCTAGCTGGGATTGATTCTCTCGAGTACGCCTTCGAAAGTTTTATCACGGTTTGTCTGTCAAGCCTTTGAACAACCAGCCCCTCGACTTTCTGCGCAGGTATGCTTTCCTTACCGTGCATGCTGTTAAGCTTGAGGGACACTTCGGTTCCTTCTAGTCCAAACTCCTTAAGAGTGGAATTTGTCACGAAAGTGGAGTCGCTTCCGTCGTCGAGTAGCGCGTAGACGCTCACTTCAACGTGTGGGCGATCCCTATGGTGAACCATAACTGGCAAAATCATAGAGGTGGTGGTTTCGACGTCAGACGAACTTGTTGAGCCACACACACTCTCGTCCACGCTCGTTGACCCGTTGCTGGGAGTAATAGAAGCAACTCCAGCGGCGATCGGGAGGTTCTTGCCTTGCGAGTCAGAATTCCCTTGTTTACTGTTTCTTGGAGGGCGCTTAGCGGTTGGAATGGAATTGTGAAGGAGAGTTGGGTGAGGTTTGCCACACTCTTCACAGGTAAGACGGAATCGACAGCTGCTGGACAGGTGACCCGATTTCAGGCAGCCAAAACAAAGCCCCTTGGTCTTCACAAATTCTCTTCTCTCCTCTACTCTTTTTTTCTTAAACTCCCGACATTTAGTGAGGGGGTGTGTCCCTTTGCATAGCGGGCACTTTTCCTGTATGATGCTGATGGCAAAGCTGTCTGCCTTGTTTCTTCCTTTGCCTCTATAATCCTTCGTAGTTTCGAGGCCCTTTCTTTCCCTTTTCAAGACGTCTGGCGAGAAGACTGGGTCGTTTGCCAAATCGGATTCTTCCTTGACGAACTGAACGAATTCGGCAAAAGAAACGTTCGAGCCGGATTTCTTTCGAGTATCGTATGCGTGACGACACCACTTAACGCCGCAATACGATGGTAATTTAGCGCTGACTTGAGTTAACGTTGATGTAGAGTCAAGTTCGCCAGTAGATCCTACGATCCTTACGGCCTCGTGACAGCGAAAGAGAAAGTCGGAAAGAGCTTGTAATCCGGCACTATCTCCGTCCTTAATCTGTGGCCAATGAAGTAGTCGTGATTTGTAAGCGTCCGCCACGTGCACTGGGTTGCCAAATCGCTGATCCAAAAGTTTTCGCGCTTCGGTGTATGCGCTGTCAGAATTCACGGGTAGAAATCCCCTTACAATCTCATTTGCCTTTCCTACGGTGTACTTTTCGAAGAAGTAAAGACGATCTTTATTCGATGAGACGTTTTCTGAAATAATGGAGTCGAACGCCGTCCTAAACGCCGGGTAGTCGAAAGCATTTCCTGAGAAAACAGGCGGTTCTTTGGCTGGCAGAATGTTTCGTTTTTGCTGTTCTACTAGCAGGGAACTAAGTTCTGTTTGTTTGGTCTGCAACCATATTAATTGCCTTAATGATTTCTGAAAGGGTGTTTCGTAATAAAATGACTGAGAACTGACTGGATCAGTTTCTTGTTTAATCGCGAAATTTTCTCGTTGCTGTGCTTGCACTGGCACCATGGTGAGCAAATTATCGGGATTATCTTAAGTGTGGGTTGGCGTGACTTTTGGTTTTGTTTCTGCGGTTTCAAGTCCGTGATGGAGCGTAGAGATTGGAATAAATGAAGACGCCGATGGATTTAGTGGCTCTTGTTTTATCGGAATTTCCTTTCGTTCATCGATCAGAGCCCCATTATTGCCTTTTCTTCGGCTTCGGCGATAGCGATTTTCTTCGTTAATTGCATTCTTCTTATTTCACTGTCACGCTCTAAGAACCTCATTTCCGTTTTCAGCCTTGCGGTTTTGGCGGCGGCCTCTAACTGAAGCGAACGACCCGTACTCGCTCTCGAGTTTGCTGACGTTTTACTGGAGGTCTTCGTTCGCCTAGAATTTCCTGATTTTATCGAGCCCGCTTGTGATTGACTCGATTTCGGTGTTCCCGATTGCTGTAGCGAGTGAATTCGTTCTACAAGCTTTAATCTCATTTCGAAATAATTTCTGTCACGAATGTCGTACCAAAGATAAGAGGCCTTTCTATCTTCTTCGTTATCGATCAATTCGTCGTATGCTCCTTGAGCGTCGTTAAGGGCATCTTTTAGCTTGTCTAAGCGATCTCTTTCCTTTTCGAGGGCCTTCAAATTCTTGTCTTCGTCTAGCAACTTACGGACCTTTTCTATATGCGTTGAAAGAACCGAGTAAGCATCTTGGCGTGCTTTACCACGAATTTCCGCCCAATATGACTCCCCTTTCTCTGTTAATTTCCTTTCGCGCCCTTGTGGTTTACCGTCTTCCGTATCCGAGTTTGGGACGTGTCCAACGCCGGGTGAATCATCCCATTGTTGAGAGCTAGTTTCTGCCTTTTCGATTTGAATTTGTTGTTCCACGTTTTCAAGGGATGAGCTCGACATTTGAAGATCTTTGGTTCGACAATTTCGTAACGGTGTTATTTTACTGTAGCGGCCGACACAAGCGAAGCAAAATTTCGACGACAACTATGAGTTTCGCAAATGAAGACACACTATGAAGCGAGGATATATTTTACGGACAAGCCTTGAATCGTTTTATTTAACGTAGTCGTGGTATCCAAGTACTTATCGTAAACTGAAATATGAATTTATAAGGAAGAAGCTAAGCTAAATGCGAATAGACAAACCAACATTCCAAACATTCCGATATAAAGGCAAGATGCAAAGCTAGCTAAAAACTCAAACAAACTCACAAAAAAAAAACTATATATAAGCTCAAGGAAAGGAACATTAGCACTTACATAACAGTCCCGCTTGTAAGAATCGAACCAAAACGAACTTCAATATAAGCTGGGTATTCGGAAGCGAAACGGGAAATCCAAACAGACACTTACTCTAACACAGAAAACTGTAGTCTTACGGCAAACGACAACAACCAAACGATAAACAAAAAAAACTTCAACTACTCTTCTCTAAAAATCGCACACGTCAACATTAAAAAAGGGTCCGCGTGATTTGCTTACGAGATTGCTTCGTAACCTCAAAGCACGCGCACGCGAGTCGCGCGCGCACAAGTTTGTTAACGTCTTCTTAACAGCAGGCAAAACCGTGGCAGCTGTTACATTCCTTTTGAATGTGAGGCGTGAGTAGTCCAGTGGTCAGTGCGCTGGACTCTGGGTTAAACGGCCCGGGTTCAAGTCCTGGCTAAGGCTTAACGTTGAGTCCTTAAGCAAGACACTTCACTCACATTGTTTCGTCTTCTCGGATAGGACGTAAAGCCGGAGGTCCCGTCTCTTAAAGGGTAAGGGGTAAAAGACGTTAATTTCCCACGCACGAGATTACTGTGTGCTGGATGTCCTCCCCTGGGGTGGGTTGGGTGGGAAACAGCAGGTCCACATCAGCTTATACAGTTGCCAATAAATTCAACCTGCTTGAACAAATAAACATGATGATGATGATGATGATGATGATGTTTCTCCGAATTGGCCAATCACAGCTCGGGTTCCATTTCCAGGAACCTTTTCGCGCCAGACTCACCTTTTGAGACTCGTCCAATCAGATATCGTTTTCTATCGCGATCCTCATGTGGAAAACACAAGACAAATGGATGAGCTTGGAGCTTTTCGCAAAGCGTCGTCAAAGTTCAAAATTTTCGAGCTTAATGCTCACCAGAAGCTTGCAATTAGAAAAGTTTTAGTCGAGAAAGAAGATGTTTTTGTTAAGCTGCCTACAGGATCTGGGAAATCAAGCACTCCCGCTCGTGTTTGACCGTGTTACTGATGAAAGTGGTCATATTATTGTTGTTGTTGTTGCGTTGTACCAACGTGCGGAAACACTCGATAATTCGGGCCGACATCCTGTACCGGTGATAAGAAGCCACGAACATAACTAATCGGGTTCACTCCAACTATCAGCGGACTGGCAAATGAAGAAGTACAAGTAGTGTAGGAGACGTTGGCCGACCTAAATTGCAGTGTTCTCGAAGCCTTCGCCCGGTTTGTTGACGGCAAGCATGCGCTTTTTTCCTCCTGATCTCCATCTGTAGGTCGAAGCAAGCGTTTAGCCCTTGGCCTCGATTGAAAGGTGTCTTGTATTTCGTTTTGATTATTGATGTAATTTACTGTTTCTTATATATTCTGACTTTTATAATCTGTTTTAACCTCTTGAAGTAGTGCGAAGAAAGAGTTTCAGTTCAGTTTTTAGCTTCTTCTACTTTCTCAGTTGCTCGCTGAAACTTTAACAACCGCTCAAACAATCTATCTTTACCAGGGCACAACGATGAACATGTGAAACATTTTGAGCTCTCATTGACAAATTTCTTCATTGTTTCTGTAGAATTTAGCATTCTTTGCATTCTATTCCACTTTATTAGCATTCCCTCGGGAATACGTTTTGTTTTTCTTTCCCGCGTTCGCTATAATTTACATGTTGTAATATTCTAGCTTTTTAGTTTTCATCATTGATTTCACCGAGAGAACATCTGGTTTAGTTGCCCTTTTTTCGCGGCCTACAGCGCCGATACAATGTAAGTTCCTAGTTATTATGTTCATCGCGTTCGCTTTAGCCGCCTTTCAGTTTTATCTTTCAGCATTTTGTAAACTTGTATTTTTGTTGGTTCTTTATTAGTTCAAACCTCTTCCTCTATCGAGCGTTTGAAATCATTGCTGTAAGCGGCCACGAAAGGACACGCCTTTTGGCAGTAACAGTTTCTCCCGACATGATAGCTAGATCATCTGCCACATCCACATTTTCGCGTGAAACCTTACGTCATTCAGATTTTCTGGTATGTGATTGGTCTGTTCAATGAGACCGCGAACAAACCGCAAGGACAATGAGAAAGGAATGTAGTTCGGTTGTCAGCAGCCGTTCTTTTGGGGGAGCGTTGCGTGACATCCAAAAAAACGGCAGCAAGGGAGACTAGATCGACAGTGACTTGCCATAAGTGTAGTGAACACTGAATTTGCCGTGGAACGTCGTGATATGTACCCTTAATGCTCTTCATCGATCGCCATCATCTCTGAGAGACACTTTTTTCAGGAATCGAAGTGATCCGGAAGGAAGGCGTTATCGAACAAAAGAGGCAAAACAGAAAAAACGAGGAAAAAACGAGCTATAAAAACCATAAAAATGACTCGTTGACTGACGAAACTCGATTAAAACCAGTCATGAAAAACAAATGAACTAGATCATCGTTTTAGTGCAGAGAGATAGTATAATAGTGAGTGCTTGGGTCTGCTGTGAGGGAATCTGAAACGAAACTTCAAAGATAATTTTTGCTGAGGTAAGGAATTAAGAAATTATGACCGGGATCGGGATTAGCCGGTAGAAACCGTCGGGATCTCGGGATTGAGGGAAAATTCCGGTCGGGATGGCGGGATTGAAGAACCCTATTGGGGACCCTCCGCCTTGTTTTAAGTAGATTGTTTCCATATCTTAGATCACACCTCTAGGAGTTTCCAACTCAAGATAAAAGAAGCTATTCACATTCAAAGAGAACAACCTTCTTTGAATCAACAATTACATCATGTAAATCTAAAGCTATCCTTATAATTTTCACATTGTCACGTTTTCTGTTGTTACTAGCTTAATTAGCATGTAGATATAAATTCAACTCGTTACGCTTTGTTAATTAACTGAAGATGACAGAGGTTTCTGTCGAAACATGTCTTTTAAACACGAAGGCGCGCTATAAAAGGAGCCTTATGTCCCACTGGACCATTTGTCAATCAACCGTCGTGTGATGTAGAACTCTTAGAGTCAAGTCAGCTTGAGCTACAGCTCCTCCAAAGTAGTGAACAGCGGGCGCATTCCTCAAAATTGTTTTATGTCTTCATCACAATACAAGAATTTTTGAGACTTGTATTTCCTTTCTCCAATGGAAACTGTCTTTATTTGTGGCGGTAAATTTGAGATCGAAGTAGGTGGTTTGCACGTTATCTCATGCCACCATGCTGGTGGAAGTAAACAATGGATATCTCTTTTGACCCGCACTCGTCAACGGTGAGTGACAAATGAGCCTAGGTCTTCCCAGGGAAGACTTCCTTATATAGCGCGCCTTCGTGGTTAAACTCAAAAGTTTTGTCGTTTTCTTTAAATTCCTTTATTCTCCTGACCTTAATGTGTGAGTATCGCAGAGGTCAGTGGTTCGAATCCCGTACAGGCCTGATTTTTTTCAGGTCTGATTTTCGCTATTGCATAAATAGCGCTCTCTACTGCGAGGATCGTGCATCGTACGTATCTTCAACCGCAGTTCAAAATATATGAACTTCATATATTCATCATATCTACTAGATATCTCATTAACTCCTTTTGTTCGTCTACCAGCATTTGAATTTGACCCGCACACGTCAACGGTGAATGACAAATGAGCCCAGGTCTTCCCAGGGAAGACTTCCTTATATAGCGCGCCTTCGTGTTTAAACTCAAAAGTTTTGTCGTTTTCTTTAAATTCCTTTATTCTCCTGACCTTAATGTGTGAGTCAGGGGTGATATTGTAAGGAGAAACTAGATGTTAATCACTCTTCGGGGAGGGGACAAGGGTGAAACGCAGGGAAGTGGTTTTTTCGTTGACAAATGTATTTCATTTTTCAATGTGTCTCTTCAGTTACTAATCATTCAAAAGTGCTGAGTATAAATAATAAGTGGCACACGAGCCGTAGAATGGTGTTCTTCGCGCATTATTGCGTTTTTTTTTAGATTTGTAACTGACCGGGCATACAGCTGAATAAGTCTGTTTGTTTCAAACAATTCACAGGAAGATGAAATGAATGTAAATTTCGAAGTTACCTCCTAACGCTCAACTGCTCAGGTCTTAGGTCTCAAAGATTTTTCAAACATTTTCAGAAGTGGGTGCCGTATTTGACAAAACAGAGAAGACAATTACCGTTTGTCGTCAGCCGTGTATCTTTTCTCTGATAGTTCACTGGCGACAACCAATCACAGGGTGCGTGGTATTCTGTTCATTGTAATACTAGCAGCACCGATAGTACACTCCTTGTGTCTCATGTGTAGCCCGAACTCGCGAGCAGGCCCTTATCATAACCGTTGCAGGACATGCGTTTCTCCGCTCACAGGATGATTTGAGACTAGTCGGGGAGAGGTTTGCCGGAGTCTGGCACTTATAGTCACTGCTAGACTCCAGGCTCAAGGCCTCGTACTTTCCCAGGGTTGATGAAACGTTCGTGCTTAAGTGCTAATATTGAGGGTATGTCATGTGTGTCTTTTTTTCACTTCTAGTCACGATGTTGCCGCCCCTTTGAACCCAGCCAACCAAGAGGTGTCCTGTTATATTGACTACAACATTTCCATGCCTGCGCAAAACCTCTGGAAAGTGGTATATCTCCCGGTTTTTGGAACATTTAACTTAAAATTCAACCTATTGCGTGTTGGATCCAAGCAACAGCTGTGAAGAACATTAGATTAATTAGAAAGCAGGATATACATATTTTTCTCTCTTTCTTTAAATACCGAGGAAAGTTAAAAGCAGTTATTGAAAATCATTGAATTAGAACTGATATCAAAGTCCTGGTTGTAATTTCTTTCATTATGGGTAGAGTTTCTCTCGAGTTTAGAATTTCTGTCTTGCATCTAACTAATGTAAGTTTTGTCTTCACCTTGTTAGAAAATCGGCATTTTACGGTGGGGAAGCGTTTGAAGGCAAAGCATACTTAGTTCTAATGGACGTGCCGGTGGCTGAACTTAACCAATCACTTAGCAACTCATTCGCTGTCTGTTTGTTAACGTGTTTACTCTCCCAACAGGAACTAATTGATCCAGACAGCAGTGACGTTTGGAAGACGATCCACTCTCAAGTTCGATTGATTCATGTCAATACTTCTCAGGCAGTAAAGGTATGTACACCAAGAATTGAAGTTACTCGTCTTTCTGTTCATTAAAGCAATTTTCAATTGAGGGTCAAAAGTGATCCGGGATTGCATTGGTTTTGCTTTACTTCGCTCTGTGATTGGTTCGGAAAACTCGCACCGCTTTCTCCGCCAATCAGATGCAAAACTAAAAGCGGTCCCGGCTTAGTCATTCGCGTTTTTCTGCGCTTTAGACATCCGCGTTTTCCCGCGCTATAGACACTTTGGTTCTTTTTACTTTAAGTTCTCATTGGCTCTTCAAGGTATGTTTCTTTTTCTCCTGATTGATTTCATTCATACGACGCTCAATCGAAAAGCGCCCCATTGTGTTTAAAACTGACTGCGTTACAGTTAAGGGGACTAATTTCGTCCCCATTATTGTGATTTCAATGTTTAGATTTCAGGTATGCAGTTACCGGATTGGGAATTTCACCAACTTGAGGTGTGCGCAGATAACTATAAAACAGACAAATACGATCTGGAATGTTGAGGAACATCTACAAAACAT
Source organism: Stylophora pistillata (assembly GCF_964205215.1). Lineage (NCBI taxonomy): Eukaryota > Metazoa > Cnidaria > Anthozoa > Scleractinia > Pocilloporidae > Stylophora > Stylophora pistillata. The sequence continues at coordinate 12,844,406 of NC_142522.1, read as the reverse complement.
TACTTATCGTAAGTTTGTTTCCATGGCTTTCTCTTTTCCTACCTTTGTTTGTCTCTCTATCTCTCTTTTCGTTCTTGAACCTGCGTCATTTTTTACTTCTACCCTTCTCCTTCATCAATGACATTTTTGTTTGCCGGTTGAAAACGTATTCAACTGCGTCAGGTCGTCCCATTCTGTACGTGGGTGTTCTTTATTATGTATTCTTCCTCTCCTTAAACACCTTTTTGTCCTCTTTAGCCGAAGGTCAAGGTCCAACAGAAGTCGAGATGAAAACAGACCAGTCGGAAAAGGCATTTAAACCTATGCCTATCCTTTCAAAATTTTGGGAGATCCAGGTAGGTCGAGATTTCTTGTTTTCCTATGCTCCACACTGGGCGTGAACGACATGTTTTTTTTCGCGCTCTCTGTTCTGCTGTGTTTTTCCCAAGTGTGTACCCATTTTTTCCAGCACCGAAAAGTTCTGCTGTGCACATTATACGATTAAAAAAAAACAAAGCAATTTATTCGAGTTTTTCATAGAAGGTGTTAGAGAAGGAAAAGCACTAAAAAGTTGTCCAGCTGAAAGATTCGAGTGTAAAAGAGTGAACAGACAGTATAATATCTAAGTAAGAACAGACACTTAGATTTTGTCCAAGTCTCTTGGCCAAAAAAGGGGAGAAAGAGAATGACAGGAAAGGAAACTTAGTATAAGAGCACCAGACAGCAGTCAGAATCCGCGTTATTCAACTTTAATGAAAGGTAATTCATAAGCCGCCATATGCAGTATGCCTCCAATGAAGCAAAACTGCAGTCAGCTAAATATTTATTACATCCACAGACTGTTTTCTTCAAAAAGTTCAAAATGTTTTTTGTTTTTGGTTTTTTGTTTTTTTGTTTTTTGTTTTTTGTTTTTTTTCTGGGGAGGGGAACAAAAAAGGAGAAAACATCCATGCAAAATAAAGTAAACATTCATCTTTGGCGTCTACCAATCGTTATGCTTTTTCTTTTTCTTCCTCTGCCTTCGTTGCCAAATTGGTTTCTGGGGTGGTTTAGGTGGCAGATTGGCTGCAGCCCTTCTGTCTTTATACTTTTGCCTGCAGAGAGGGAAGAACAAATAAGTTAAAAACTAAACATTTCCGCAGGATACGAAATGTCAAACAAAGTTGTAAAGTTAGCGAAAATACCCCAACTAATCTCAAACTTACAAACCAAGACGTTTGATACAATTGAGTTGTAGATATTTTTTTCCTAGATGGCTTCGAACACTTAAACGATGGAATTTAAGTTTTTTTTATTATCTCTGTGATCTCCTACATTTTTGGACGGTGTCGTGCCTGTTTTCTTAATCATTGCCTTTTCCTATTTTTTCCATCTTGCCTTGCTAGCATATTTTAGTATTCGTTAGGTTAAAGATAGTTTACACGTGACTGAAAATATCTTCACCAACAAACTGGCTCGCAAGGGCGGATTACCTGTAAGCGAGAGCTAAACCTATTTTTTATGCAAGTACAAGTGGCCATCCCTCTATTCCGTTCGATATAAAACACAGAAATCTTCCGATGCAACTCACCATTTTCGTCCAATGAAGCTCACAGTCCTCAAAAGTAACCAGTATGAGAGGAAACCAGCAATCAAGAAACCAAAATCCACAACCAAGCCAGCGAAGAATGTGTAGACACCATCATGCCAGGACAAGGACACGAAGCGGGATAGGACAATTCTCACATGTTCTGTTGAATAAACAAAAGATTAGAACATCAAATTTTCTCATGTTAAACCACTGGATTTGTTTCTGTGTGAGACACTACTAACTTCCTGTTGATTTTCTTTCAAAAGACCCCCCATTAAAAATCCTTAAAAATTATTGTAGCTAGACTTGACAAAATTTATAGTACATTAACAGCTTATTTGTCTAGAACTCTGAAGGCCATTTCATTTGGAGACGCGTACTTTTACTGCATATATCGATATTATTTCTCAAACAGACCGAAAATGAATCAAATTTCATTGAAGACTTTAATCACTGCACCCTCAACTGATGTCATTAAGGGAAAGTAAGCTTTTCACTTACCGTGTAGATAGTCCGTATAAAACTCAACCGTAGCGTCAGTGATGTAGCAGATGACAGGAACAAAGGGTTTTACGATCCACATTACCGCGTCAAACATTATCTGGACCAGACTTGCAGCTGTATTCCAAACCATTCCGATGAACGAGTATGCTCCGTTGATGATTAATTCGACCAACCATTGAATCAAATCCCAGAGAAGCTCGGCCAACCATTGGATGCAATTCCAAGCCAGTGGACCAAACCATGTTGCTGCTCTCCACGTTAAATTTGAAAGCCATGCAAGAACAATAAAGGTTTTCTCCAAAAACCATGTGGCCATGCTCCGGGTCCATTCCACAGTTCCAATGCACATATACTCAAGTACACTCCAAGTTTTACCTGTTGCCACCTTTGTCAAACGACAACATTTCTTCCAAACTCCTGAGATCGTTGTCATTGCGAAGTCCTGAGCCCTAGTCACAGACGTCACTATGAAGTTCCACATCCGGGTTATCAATCCAGGGTTTGCAAGCTCGAAAGTTTCGTACACTGCACATGTCGCGTTTTCAAGGTATTGAGGGATTTTGGTGCACTTGTAGATCTAACAATCATAAAAATTTAGAGACGTTTTAAGGGCGAAAATGACAACCTCAAGTCACGCTCAGCTTCCGCTAATAACCTTAAGTATGTAATATTCGAGTCATAATGAATACAAAACAAACATAAACCGAAAAAAAAACACTTTTTTAAGATGCGAGATAGTAACAGAGGGAAGAAAACCGTGGAAGTTGTTATGCTTGTTAATTTGAATGTAGGTAGTGTTCTAAGTCAGAACACAGAACAGAAACTAAGACTATACACTTGTTTTCCTCGAAGAAAGAATTGAGATTCTGTCGTCCGTGAAAGCAAGTATACAGAACTAGAATCGTTGTCATTATCCTGATCATATTCGGAACCTGTCGTATTGTAATCGACTGAATCGTAAGTGCACCTCGACCTCTTACGAATGAATCTCTGGAAGTCGTGGTATAGTGAGAATTGGGAATGGGAATTTAGCAGTGAACATTCCACCAGTTGGCTCTTCCTGTCCACTGTTCCCACGTCGAATTAGAATTGAAGGAAAATCGAAAGACCTGGAGAAAAACCCTCGGAGCAAGGACGCCAGGCCTGAAAATTGAACCCGGACCACAGCAGAGGGAGGCGAGAGCTCCCAACACCGCATCATCCCCGCTCCCCCTAAACACTGATGATACTTCTTGTAAGAGCGCTCTCAACACCGCATCATCCCCGCTCCCCCTAAACGCTGATGATACTTCTTGTAAGAACGCTCTCAACACCGCATCATCCCCGCTCCCCCTAACCACTGATGATACTTCTTGTAAGAGCGCTCACTTGCTGCAAAAGGTCACAAAATCAGCGCCATGGGAGTCGCAAGAACCGGAAGTTTCCATTTTCCTTCAATTTGCTCTAGTATAACTGCGCTACTTATGATCAAGTGAGGCTAAAGTTAATCGTTGGAGTCGCAAACAAAAGGAAGTGTATACCTCGAGAAGCTTGGGTTTCTGGTGTCCATCGGGTTTGCTGTCAACGTCAATGGAGTTTTTGTCGTAAATCAACTTCACATCAAGTTCCATGGACGGAATCTGAATCTTAACCACATGCACCTTTCAATGTAAAAGAAAATTAAACAACTATCTTCAGAATGGAATCAATTCAGCTTTTATGCATCTCTGACTAATGCCTCATTCACATCAACCTGAACTGTTTTGTCAAACAGCTTTAATTAAAATTTACAGTAGCTACCTAAACACGTAACTGGTAAAAGTTTGAACTACGAAATTATCTTCGAAAGTAAACTTTCTTCGGTTGCAGCTATCTATAGCCAAGCCATCGTTATCTGCTATCTACCAACCTTGTCATTCCATTCTCTGGTCAGAATTGTCTCGTGGTTATGATCAACGAAGAAGAACTCTTGTCTCTCATTCCCTGGAAGAGTCCCTGCGTAAAGTAATTGGAAAGCCTTCGGTTGGGAACAAACGCCAAGGTTTAAAACTGACTAGCTCTATTCAACGTCGTTATGTGCGGCATTTAGGCCTTGTAACTCTTTCAACGTGAACTGTGATAAGATGATGATGAATAACGAACCAGCCGTTGAAGGGAACGTACAGAAGGTAACGGTCTGTAAAGCGCGTGCTTAAAAAAAAATGACTCAAAAATGTGCACGCGCTGGATGCGGACGAAGACCATCTTAGCAACCGGCGACTTGTTTTGTTTTCCAAAAAGTGAGCAGTGAGTGCTCAGTTGTTTATGGAAAAGAGCAATTCTAGCTCAATTAAGGATTAGCGTAATCTTCCTTACTTTATCCGTCAACGAAAGCAACTACACGATTGGTCAGAAGAATGAAATCTGCTTCTTATCAAAAATGAGAATAAAACAACTTTTCAGATCTTAAAACCGCAATAAATTTTCCGCGCACGAAAAACTTCCGAAAAGTCCCAAAATTGTTCTCAGAAAAGCGCAAAACTTACCTTCCAGTTTAGCACCATGTGTAGCATTTGAAAGAAAAAATACAAATGAAAGCGCTAAAAGCGCAATCACCCACTTCATCTCCGATTTGTAAAAAAAACTTATTTCTCACGAAAAGCGCACACTTGCTCTCGCCGCGAAAACGAGTGAAGTAAATCACTGACGTCACAAAGCAGTTTATGACGCAGGTCGCGCGGCATAATCACGAAACCTCGTCTCCATACCACTTTATTCCAGATAGTCCTAGACACCCATTTTTGGTGATAGCCAACAACTGGGGGTGAAGATCTTGCATCTTTTTGATGATTTTTCGCATGTTACCCGCCTGAACCGCCCGAAAACGGAGGCTCTTGACAACAGTTTCAAAGATGGATAGTTTTGACAACACATCGTTTAAAATACTCAGTTTCTTATGGGTTTTGAATACACTGACGAAATTTCGTCGCATACTTTCACCTACATCTGCGTTTGCGGGTGTCTTCGTGTGGACCATAGACACAAATAATGAATAATGAGATGGCTTTTATTGTCCACTGTTTCCGGGTAGAATGGGAACTTGGAATGTTGGTTTATATGAAAGGAGGAAAATTCAAGGACCTGTATGTGACAAATAGCATTAGCGAGGGAGGGGTAGCTGACATTGTCATTTTCCAAGAAACCTCAAGATGGCGGCTGTGGAAGGAGAAAAACCCTTTGAGCAAGGACGAAAACTAGTAACAAAATCAACCCACAGGTTACACCAGGTTCGGGAATCGAATCCAGACCACATTGGTGGGAGACGAACGCTCTCGTCATTGCGCCATTCCTGTTTTCTTTTTAGCACACTACGGACTTGTCAGATTATTATCTCTGACTTCTTCGTCTGATTCTGTCCGTTCTCATAACTTCTTTTTCTGTTTTTGGTGTTTTGTCGTCAGCTTAAGATGCTAGAATCCACCAAGGAGCTCTCTGCTGAGCACACGTTCGGATCGCGTCCTTCATGGTGGCCTCTGATGAGAAGAGGAGTCGCGTTTTGGATTGCCAGAGACACTAATGTAAGCTAAACACTACTGCACTTCACTTACACAGCGGTCAAATGCATGCGCATGTGCGAACGTTGTCTATGACTAGGTGACATGCTTACAGGCTGCCAGAACCAGGTTGTCTGACACGAGCTAAAAACGACCTTAGAAGCCAGCAAGTCACGGTTATTTTTAGAAACGCATCTCTTTTTGATAAAATTCAAAACAGACGGGTAAATCAACAGTACTTAAACATGCTTTGTGACTGAAGAGTCGCGTGTTTTCCTTTTCTCTACTTTTGTTCCCTCTCACAGATTTTTATTGATGTTTCAATTTTTTTTTGCTCATTTTGCGAGACGGCGATTTTTCTTGTATATTCTTTGAATCTTTTCGCGCGAAATTGACGCACGGCAAGCCAGAATTGATCCCCCCGCGCGTGCCCGAAGGTTGACCGCGGTCTTCATTTCACTTTACTTCATCTCATTTGAGAGCACAACTGATCCTCGTGTTTTCTCTACTTCAGGCGCAAATATTCTGCATCGGCAACCCTTTTATATGTTGGGCGATCACTCCTTCCTTTCCTGTGTATTTCGGACTTTTAATTTTTTATTTATTGAGGAGAAGAAGAAAGGTGTACAGCTTGTCAGAAGGTAGGTTTACAGTGGTGGTTTTGTTCGGGATTTTGATATCTCACTGCAGGTCGTTCAACTGTCTCTAACGCAGCCGCACAATTTCCTCTTCGTGGCGTAAAGAGCTAGGCGCACAGCTTTCCACGCAAATTGCCCTTCCACTTACTATGCCACCACTGATATTTATCGTAGAGTTTTCCAAAACATTTTATGGAGGTACCGAGATGATGAAATATCTTGTCAATAACATGATACACAGTTGACCTTGGCCAGCATTTAACGTATCCTTGCAACCGAAGTAATCTCTGGGAACTTTGAGGTTCAGTCTTATGTGCACTCTCAACCTTTTCAACTGATAAAAACTCTTTTATGGACTAATTTTGAATAAATATTCATGGGGCAAATTGCACTTGTATTTCTTAGATGCGTGGGAGAGATACATGTTCTGTGGTAAAGCGGTGGTTGTGGGATATCTTCCCTTCATGACGTTCTTCCCCATGGAGAGAACATTGTTTATCATGATTCATCACTACCTCCCCGCCCTGTTCTATAAAATAATTCTTCTCCCAGTGATGTTACAACACGTTCATGATGAGATCTTTAGGTAAGCTCATGATATTCAATTAACCAGAAATATAAAATTTGTCAGAATTAGGCTTACTCAGTAACGATAGTAGTGTCTTTTTCCTGTGCAGTTTATTCAATCTTCCCTAAGTAGTGAAATATGTTACTGTTCACTTGATAGAGGTCACTTCAGTTGATTGTCGAAAGTAATCCAGGATTGCACTAAGTTTGCTTTACTCTGCTCTATGATTGGTCCAGAAAACTCGCGCCACACTTAGCATGACTTGGTCGACCGCGTTTTCCCGCGCTTTAGGTGGTTTGCGTGCCGTTATGTTCAGTTCTTATTAGCTCTTCAGGGTTAGCTCAACTGGTTAGAGCGCCAGATTGTGTTGTGCGGGAGGTCGAGGGTTCGTGCCCCGGCCGGACCAATGCTCATGGTCTTAAAATATTAACTGAGGAGAATTTGCTAGCTTTCTATAATATCAAGAAATGGATAGATATTCTAGTCTTCTCGGATAAGGACGAATAAACCGTAGGCCCCGTCTCCCACGGGGATAGGGGTAGGAGACGTTAATTTCCCACGCACGAGATCACTTTGTGGTGGATGTCCTCCCCCGGGGTGGGATGGGTGGGTGGTGTTGTAAGATGGCCCTGAAAAGCCCTATGGGGGAGTAGTCAACTAACGTATGTGTGACTGTATGTATTTCTCTTTCATCTGATTGGCCGTTATAATTACTTTGGTCTTACGACACTAAATCGAAAAGCGCTCTTTTGAAGTTTGCGGAAATGTTGTTTTGGAATTGAAAGGCCCTCATTTTCTGTATTAACAATCAACGGCCAACGCAACTTTGAAAGGTGAAATGAGGCAAACTGCCTGAAGTGCGGCATATGATTGGATGAGAGGGTCTGAGTTTTCTGGACTAATCACAGAGCAAATCAAAGTAAAACAAGGGCGACTTTTGATAACCTTTGACACTCGATTTAAAAATCATTATTTCAATCATCACAAAAAAGCGACTTTAAGTGCTGCAAGCACCATTGTTTCTCTTTTGTCCCTCTCTTAATTTCAAACTTAACACTTCCAAGCGTGCTCTTTCTCTCCCCAGATACAAATCACTTCGATGGATTTTGTACGGATGTTGCGCACTCTTGGTTGTAGTGGTTCTATGGGGATTTCATTTCTTCAGTCCTTTCACATATGGTGACGTAGCTCTCTCTTCCGCCGACATCAACAGAAGGAAATGGCTCAGCACGTGGGACATGCTTTCTCACCCGAACACGTGACATGAGATACATGTCCACTGACTGTCACTCCTTGCACCCTCCTACCCAGACTTCTTAACGCAAATACGAGTGTTAAAATAAATAGAATTTAGAGATACTGGGAACGAGAGTCGCGTGTGAGAGAATCTGAGATTGTTTGGGTAGACGAATACATATGGACCTTCCATGTTCTTTTACAGTATAAACGTAATGCCTTGGGATATGGCTACCTGACGATTAATGAAGCCAGAAGATCAAATTAATCCAGTGTACGATAATTTCTTTAACGCATTTTTTGAACACGAGTAATTTGTACCCAGAGAACAAATTCATTTGTTTGTTTGTTTGTTTGTTTTTAATCAATCGCATAATCAAGAAGTTCAAAACCAAGGTCAAAGTCCACCTCATTCCTGGATTAGCTCAATAGAAATCTGGAAAAACATTTTTGCCGATTGATTGCGTAGCGTCTACCCAAACAGATTTCAAATGCTAGTGTCACGCGCCGACATTTTTAAATAAATTTTTCAAATGTACGTTCCAAATATCATGAAAAGTTGCTAATTAACTTATACAGTTCCGTTTCCGGCTAGGCTTGATTTTCGGCGAACCTCGCTTGGTTGAATAATATTATTTATTAACCAGTAGATAATAATAATACTCTAAGAAAATTGCTTCAGCACACACTCTAAGAGCCATTCTTTAGTTCGTCTTTGCATCCGTAGTTCTAATCAGTCACGCCTTTGTGAATGTACTGCGGAACGTGTTGAAAGGAGAATTCTTTCCGCTGCAATCAAGGTGGTCTCCCTCAGTACAGTACATGACTTTCCAAATTATAGACGTGAAAGAATCATTACCGAAGGAACAATTTGTATCGAGAACTCTCAGTAGCGCAGGGAATCTACCTGGATTGACGCGCTCAAACCTCAAAGAAGCTGGTTTATTTCAACACCTTGAAGTAGCTAATAGTCCCCATCTTAACCATCCTCGTTCCTTTTTTTAACAAAACCTTCATAGAATACTTGGTCTGCAGAAGGCAAAAAAGAAAACCCCAACTCCGTAAAAGTCCTCTTTTACATTCCTCAGCTGTCAATCATTTCAAAGAATATTCAATGTAACGCAATGTTCTCCTGAACACTCCTAACTCCCTGATTAATTTTGCTTTTCGCATGATAAGAATTCAATATAAACTATGATCTTCTAAGATTTAGAATCTCCGCCACCTTACTAAAAAAATGCCCGTGTTTATATTATTTTTATTGCTAGTCTGGAGGGTTTTATCAATCAATGCTATTGTCTGACTGACTGTTGAACTGTCATTTGCCAAAAGTTTTAATAGAACCCCAAGACTTTTGCTAATAGATCTAGAGAGACACTAATAGCTTGCATAGATGGCTGTTGTTCACGCTATGCCCGTCACTCGCAAGCTCCGCCTCTTTTTTGCGGCGGTACCGCCTTCAGTCCCGTTGAGCGCCCGAAAAACTACGAGCGACGCAGAATAAATACTGAGTTTTTGCATAACATTGAGATTAGTTTTCTGTTATTCTTCCTTAGTGGTCTACCTGTGTCTTTTACTAGTTTATTTGAGCAATTTTCCATCGAGTGTCAAATGCAATCCGAGATTTTTAAAGTATGAGGTAAAGTGAGCACTGACAATAAGGCATTTTTGGTGCCAGACCCCCGGCAACCTCTCCCCGACCATTCTGAACACGCTGTTCTCCGTGCGGAGAACAGCGTGTTCTGCAGCGCCAATAATTAACAGTGCTGTTGTTTCGATAAAGTATCGATCCACAAAATTTGAGATCACAATCTTCGCTTCTTTTTGTAACATACACTGTGATTCCCACACAGTAAGTTCACAACTCTCCCCGGCGAAAGTCAGTTATCAGTTCACTTGACAAAGGGCAGGAAATGAAAATGAAAAAATTCATATGTATCTCCTTCGAGAGCACTTCCACCCAACAAGAAAGGCAAATGGCTACTGTTGAGATGGGTATCAAAGTTCCAACGTCAGTTGAAGATTTAAAAGAGAGTGCTCTATTGCGTTGCTAAGGATTGACTTTACGAAACGCATTCGCCTGAGATATCTGTTTACGCGAATTCATAACATTGTTTAGGTCGAATTTATTCAATACACGCTAAAGGAACCATAACTCACGCTGGTCAAAGCCATACGCTTACATCTCAATCATTATCTTTTGAAGCTAATTTATTACAGCAGTGAGATGTGGTAGTAACACACCGAGAAGCTGAGTCACACACGCTTCAAAATGCAAATATAAGAGCACCCTTCTGATGAGATAAAATGAAAGTGCTACCATAAAGGGGACATGACTAGTTACTGCGCTTCACGTTTTAACTTTGTGGCTTTTTTGGAGTACTCAATGCGCCATTTTAAGAAACCTTGGCTCCTTCGTACAGTTAGTTGTCCGTATCTGGAGTCATCTGTGTCAGTCTCCGTCGGAATCTGAGTCTTGCAGAAAGATGATGGTGTTTTCCGCACTGGTTCTTTCGTCTTCTAGGGCTTCAAGAAAGTCCCATAATCTGAAGGAGGGTTTATCGAAAAAAAAAATAGATTTGCAATAGCAACGGTAGCAACAGCAACAACAAAATCAAAACTTTCCTTTACGTTGTAAATTGGAGATCCTGCGTGCGTGATGTCAATTTAACAAACAGATTCTCGTCTGTTTACGAGTAGATCACAAGCGTCCTCAAATGTAGCGCTCGGAAAGGTATGTGTCATGAAGATTCCACCTCAATTACGCCTCCTCCCCAATCCCCCTTAGTACTAGTGACCCATCTCCGGTTACCCATAAGCGACAACTTTTTACTTTTTGATCTAGATAGACGTTGTAAGAGAAGAGTGTTTTGCTTCGAAACACATCGTGATGGCCCGGATGAGCTAGAACCCAATCCTCTTGGCCAGTATCTCCCGATATTCATTGCTAAGGACAGACCATTTCTGAGATAATTTTGGTTTTATCAAATGAGTTGATAAATGTAATTTGGCCACAGTAAAGAGTTTTAAGGCTGACGTTTCGAATGTTGGCCCTTCGTCATGACACAAATGTAGCTCTCATTCTTAAGGTTTTCCCTTGATCTCATTTTTAAAGTGATGGTATCAGAACTTGCAAATGGTCGTTCAAAAATAATGAAACACCTTATCAATCTGCTGATGCAAAATATTGTTTGTGACTTTGGTGTTTACACCTCAACTGACCTGAAGGTTTTTACGACCTTGGTATTTCCTTCTGAAGTATTGCAATGTCTTAACTTTGTCTCTTCGACTCTTCCGTCTGGATATGCTGTAAAATAACAACAGGTCAAAATTACAATTGTAATATCGTGGCTCAGAGAGCGGCATGTTTTTGTGTTCTGCTGTAAGTTATCCATACAGGTTTTTATAATATAAGGGGCAAAATTACTGAATTGTGATTGGTCAAGACAGAGGGCATTTTTTTCTTAATTTTTGTAATTGCACCGGGCAAAATTACTTGAAAATGATTGGCTGAAAATCGCTTAGCAACGGCTGCCAAGGTAAAGAAATTTCTGTTTGTTTTGTAACAATGGCGTCCCGTTTTACGCAGGAGCGCGAGATCAGTAAGAAAACATTTTGCCCCTTATATTGTAAACAAGTAATCACATGGTTCCTCGCAAAATTAAGGAGTAATATCACTAGTGTTTTCGGAAGTTGCAGAAATTGCCCTCAACGCTGCGCGACTCGGGAAATTTCAGCAACTTCCGAAAACACGCGTGATATTAACCCTTAATTTTACTCGGCCCCATGTGATTACCTATACAAATATTGTTAAACCAGCGGCTCGGGTTAAAATGACTCTGATTTGAGCGTAAAACAATTTTATCCTCGCGAACAAGAACTTCGAATAAGTAAAGATTTGGTAAAACATTTGACAATGAAAACTGCGATAAAATATTATAAAGCATGACACGACGTTTCGACGTTTCCAGAACTTCATTATCAAGTAAACTAAAATAATAAAATCGAGCATATATATAATGAAGCGGTGAATAAATTACAAAACGTTAAAAGTCAAACAAAGAGTTTAGCCCTAATGGAATCGCTCTGGGTGTTTAAATTGGGCCTTATTGTTCTTATGTACAACATTTCTTGTTTATGAAATGTTGTACATAAGAACAATAAGGCCCAATTTAAACACCCAGAGCGATTCCATTAGGGCTAAACTCTTTGTTTGACTTTTAACGTTTTGTAATTTATTCACCGCTTCATTATATATATGCTCGATTTTATTATTTTAGTTTACTTGATAATGACGTTCTGGAAACGTCGAAACAAGAACTTCATTACTGTTATTATCACTTTGGGGGGGGGGGGGGGGAGGGGGCGGCACTAGGACTGAAAACATGACAACAAATCACTCTGAACGATTACGAAAGCGTGCGGGTGATGGGTAATGCCATAGTCTTATTCACAGCCGTCGTTTGGTCTCGCACTCTCTCGTAACTCGTAAGGGTGAGCGCGCGTTGCGTGACTAGACCAAACAACGACCGCAAAAGAGACTGTAAAGCCGGTGTTCGAGAAAAAATTACACATCTTTCTCATTTTATTCCATACCGTGTTTATAGAAGCAACTAGCGCCAAATTGACAGGTACGGGTTCCTTGCGCAAAATATTTACACGGCTTTTCTCTGAAAAAAAAATCATACTTTCAAGTTAGACTTGAATGTCGTTAAACATGAGCGGTACAGCGTTATAAACTTGATTCTACAAAGAACACATTGTCACTCAGTAAACCTTAGGGCAGATTTATAGGCTTCTATAAGCTTCTTCTTCTCGACTGGATCATCAATCCACACTTCACTCTAAAGAACATCAAGAAGATACTAAATATTAGGGGCTGATCAGTAGTCATAGTCCAGGGGCTGGAACGATTTTGGTTGTCACAATAAAATTTACCTGTTCCCCCTCCCCCCAGGCTATGTGGTATTCTAATGATCCCCCGTCACCAGTCAACTTTCTAGAATCCCCCTAGTTACTCTGTTAGCGAGGACGACTAGTTCTCCCTCCGTCTCCCCTAAAATCCTCCGACCACCGACCTCGACCCCCAACCCCGACCCCCCCCCCCCCCCCCCACCGCGGTCGAAAAATAATGACAGGTCTCTTCTATATGGTGGGGCTCATATTGTTTGAACATCGTATGACCAGAAGCAACATATTCGTAAAAGCCTATCAGAGAAACAGATTTTTATCACATGAAGCCACGTGGGAAAACGGGACCAAGTGACCCAGTCGTGATCTGTTTTCGTTTTGCATTTGATTTTCTATACTTTGACCGCTTTTCGATCGAGTTTCGTAAAGCCAAAGTGATCACAACGACCAATCAAAAGAAAGGAAAATACCTCAAAGAACCAATGAGAACTGAACTTAAAACAAACAAACTTCCTAAATTTTTATAAGTAGTTTCTTAGAAAAGCTTTTCAAGATAAAAATTAATGATAATTTTGAACGACGTTTCGACCTCAACGAGGTCGAAAGGTCGTTCAAAATTATTATCATTAATTTTTATCTTGAAAAACTTCCTAAAGCGCGGGAAAATGTGGGCGACCAAGTCGCGATTGGTTTTAGTGTTGCATCTGATTGGTGGAAAGAGAAGTGCGAGTTTTCTGGGGCAAAACCAGTGCAATCACAGAGTGTAGCAATTGTAATCCAAGATAACTTCCTTCCTGGAAAGATGTCCAAAGATAAAATGCTTACCGGGGTAACAAATGCGGATGGTATGCGGCAAACTGGACACATTCTATAACAACAACGATGAAATAATGTCAAACTGGCAATTATGTAAAGAAGAAGATGAAATGATCATGTATTCCTTCTAACCGTATACGACACTGATTGCGTAAACTGAAAAGTCTGAGCATTTACTTTTGGAGGCCTGAGAGTGACTAACATCTAATTTCTCCTTACAATATCAAACCTGAATGAAGTGGTGGCGGAGCGTTTTAAAACGGAGGCGGGGGGGGGGGGGGAGGCTTTGAAAATTAAAAATATATAGAGAACAGTACGGAAAATAATAGAGAATAATGTCAGGGTGAAAAGAGTTAAGGTCAAACAGAGGTAGACTGGTCATGAAATAATGAATTTCTATCACATTTCTTAATCATTTCACTGAATCAAGACGAATAAATTGACTTAAACTCCAATCTCTTTCCAAAGACAAGTCTTATCAAATTCCCCTAATGAAAAAGATTTTGAACTACGAATAAATGAATTTCATTGATGTTTCACACCTTGAATTCAGTACTTTGCGACCAAGTAACTTCAACAAAAACTGATCTATCCGCCAGTGTAATTTGGCACAAAAAAATTCAAACCTGGACTTTTTTAATTTACGTTAAAACTCATATCCCTTGCACTGATAAACTTTCTCTTCATTTTGACCAAAATTTTTCTTTTGATCTTGAAGACACTGTCACGCAGAGATTGAAACAGATATAGTATAAACTAGAACATGATCAAGTCTGACATCACATTCAACTAATAAAACTCTGTATTCACTCAGTAGTCAGTGTTTTAGAAACAATTTGTACCTGACAACTTTATTTTTACTTTGTGATGTATTTCTCCAATGACGGATGCAAGCCAAACAGAAAGCATGGTTGCAGTCAGCTGAAAGAGATTTAGGAATGAAGATTAATTTTTTAAAACAAAATTCAGTCACCACAAAGACTATGTAATGCAACTGTAAATTAAACCAAATTCAGCAATTGAGAGCTTAAAACATTTAAACAACAAGGCAGATAAGAAGAAAGTTGAAGGTGGACAAAAATGATGAAGATGAAACTGGATTGAAGATGAAGTTTAAAGACAGAAGCTTCATTAATAGTTTAACTCTTTTGTGTGTAAATTTAAATGATGATGTTGGGGAAACATTTTTTTTTAAAGTTTAAATCATTCGAAAGAAATACAGTCTTCTTACTGAGGATTCCAAATCTTTGCTCGCTGGGATTTGCTTTTGATTTGACAACTTCCAAGCAGATTCCACAGGTCACACCTACACTCCTGTAACAAACCAGCATGACCACCTCAATACTATCGGCAATAATAATCAGAGATTAGGGAGATGTGTTTGACCATCTGGGACATGCAAGCACACCAACACACTAGAAACAAAGCACATGGCCAATGGTAATGACGTCATTTGCCCAGAATAATATTTTTTTGGGGGGGGGAAGGGGAAAATTGGTGTCTGTGAATACATAGTCCAAAAATATCGATTTCGGCTGCATTATGAACATGTTCTTTTTCTAACGCTACACATTTCCTTGTAAATAGGTTATGAGAATTTGGTGTTCAATCAAGGTAACAACTTCTACCTGATAAGTTTGAGTATTCTCACTACCTGTTTACTAGATAATGCACAGACCTTGTCGGGAGACATTACATGTTTATCACTTCTGGGAGTTAAAAGGTTAAATAACCCCCAGGTGCTTATTCAAGGAAATACTGTCAGTTTATGCTAGCAAGTCTCAGTTTTTTTTTATTGTGTCGATGTGGGAGTTTGGTGCATTTATCACCTGACTAATACCTTTGCACAGCAAATGAATGTTCCATGTCTCTTTCATGACTTTCTACACAACTTTGGCGATGTTCTGAAGTAACAAATCACACTACATTTATGAACAAACACCTTAGAGAACTTCCTGCAAAAGGAAAAATCTGGACAAATACTACAAAAACCATCTTAGTAACAAACTACACACTCCGTATGTGCCCAACTTATCCCCGACTATCTGGTACTTGAGACCCCTACCCTGGACATGGTCTTTGGTCAGATTGTTATTGGTGGTTTTTTGTGAAATTGCTCACTGGGATGTTTCAAGGGATTTTTGATAGGGGAAGAGGGAGGACAAAATTACTTACACCCCCTCCCTCTCCCCCTTCACAGAAAAAAAATCAGTAGAGTACTGTAATATACAGTCTTGTCATTGCAATAATTTTGGTGTCAGAAAAGTTGTAAAAACAACCCATAGGTTACCCTGCGAGCAGAGCCTTTTTAACCCGTCCTCAAATTGAAAAGGGAAAAAGGCTCTGCCGACATCCTGTTGTTGCTCGTTTAAACATGCGCGGCGGTTGCCTAGAAACTGATCCTTTTCCAGGCCCCCTTGAACTATTGTGGGTGCAGATTTGGTCATCTGCGTACATGAAAAACAAAGGCGTGCGCACCAAAACCGGTTTGACAGGAGGCAAAACTGGCTTGAGTAGCCCGGAGTTTTGGGGTTTCCACATTTCAAAGCAACAACAGGATGTCGGCAGAGCCTTTTCCCTTGGAGGGTTAAAAAGAAGAAGAGAAGAAGAAAAGGCTCTGCTCGCAGGGTACCCATAGGTCTGATAGGGGGGGGGGGAGGGTGTCATGACCACCATAACCCACCCTATTGATATGGCGCTAGTCCTTTCACATTAGATTCCATCATTTGCATGTACGCATCTTAAGTGAGTGGTTGGGGGTTTATATTTATCACTGCAGTCATAATTTTGGGAGTGATTACAGCTGGAAGTCAAATAACATTTAGCCTGTCATTGACCAGTAACAAGACTTGGCTCACAGACTATTACCTTGTTGCTGTGTTAAGTCAAATGGATGGAGGCTTTTGTTCCCACAGTATTCACATTCCAAACCATGTAAATAATTACAGCTACAAACCAAGAAAACAAACTGAGTGAGTCGGGATGGAAGTCACTGGAGATCAAAGTCAGAAATCATGGAAATAAAATTAACCTACTTCTCAATAAAAGGGCAATCTCCTAATGCTGCAGCAAAAGGGCAGAGCTAAAATACAAAGCCAAAAAAAGGAAAAGGGGAAACTGGTCAGCAGTTGTATTTATCTATTTATTCATTTTATTTATTTATTTATTTATAAACTTCGCCAGATTTTGCAAGAGAGATCTCACAGAACTAATGTTTCAGTAATGAGACTCCTAAACAACCCACCCATCCCACCCCAGGGGAGGACATCCATCACACAGTAATCTCGTCTGCAGGAGATTGGACCTCCATTTATTCGTCCTTATCTGAGAAGACTAGAATATCTAACCATTTCTTGATGTTATAGAAAGGTAGCAAATTCTTCTCAATTATTTTAAGACCCTGAGTGTTGGTCTGGCTGGGGCTCGAACCCTCGACTTCTCGCACAACAGTCCAGTGCTCTATCCATTGAAACTAACGGGGAGGCGGTATCAATCTTTCACATGAAATCTATCCCTCAAAATTTCATAAATTACAGTATACTGTTACCAGTTCACAAAGTTGCAGTATGAAACAAAAGTATCCCAGACACTGAAGGAAATCGCATCCCACTCAGAGGTTGTATGTGGCAAACCCAGTGGCCTGCCTAATGGTTAATGGACTCATCCTTAACCCTTTAACTCTCATGAGAGACCGAGACATAATTTCTCCTTACAATTTCAATACAAAATCAAGCAGATGAGTGATGAGAATAACAAAAAAAATAATAATAATAATAATAACTTTTATTTATATAGCGCTCATATCCTGAGGTCATGGTGCTTTACAACACTGTGCAGGGGACTTTACCAGACTGCTAAGCAGTTTACAATCAATGAAAGGCGAATCTACATGTAACAGATGCCCCCTCCCCCAAATTCCCAGTAAACAGGCCAGACCACATCACAGTAATCTCGTGAGTGGGTTCATTAACGTCCCCTGCCTAACCAAATTAACTAATAGATGCAGGAGACAGGACCTACGGTTTATTCGTCCTTATCCGAGAAGACTAGAATGTCTTTCCATTTCTTGATGTTATAGAAAGGTAGCACATTCTCCTCAGTTATTTTAAGACCCCGAGTGTTGGTCCGGCCGGGGCTTGAACCCTTGACCTCCCGCACAACAGTCCGGCGCTCAACCAATTGAGCTAACTGGGAGGCGGTTATCTATTAAGGGATTATCATTTGATCAAATACCAATATCTCCAAACTAAAATCATAAGGATCTTATGGAAGACAGTATGGAGAATTAGTAATGAGATCTTGGGGGTAAAATGGGTTTTTTAATGGCCCAATAGTGTGCTGGACTGGGTGTCAAAAGGTCAGGGTTCAAGACCTGGCTAGCGAGATCATTGTGCTAATGTTTCGACCTTCTTGATATCTAGAAAATTACTTGTCCAACTTTTATGACTTACTGTTTCAGATGCTTCTTCATTAGTAAGTTCATCCACATATTCAACTCCACACTGTGCTACTGCAGAATATGATTGGGTGCCAGTATCCTGATGATGAAAAAGTTGCAACTCTGTTTTCAAAAACACTTGATCTATAACATTTGAAAGCCTATTTTCTGAAATGAAATAGCTGAAAATGTCAAAATAGCAAAAGAACTTACAGAATCTGTATCCTCTGGCTGTTTGTCTGATGATACAAGACCTTTGCCCATGAAAGCCTGGCCCTTGAAAAGTAAAACACAAATGAAGTAAAGCAATGATCTTTGCAGGTGAGATGCAGTTTAATATTTAGTAATTGCAGGAATTATAAATCATAGTAGCCTGAAAAATATTCAGGCTTTTACAGGATTCAAACCATGCCTCTTAAATACTAGTTGGGTGCCACTGCCAATTGAGCTGCTAAGCCACATGTTGGGAGTGGGGAACATTTTAAAGGGTCCCCTATTCCCAAAGGGCAGCTTCATAACCATCACTCCAAAGATAGCATACTTGCGTTAGTCAGTTCTACTATCATGCAACAGCTAAACCCAGAGTGGACACTTAACAGTAAATCAATAAATTAAAGCACTTTAACTTATGACTTACTGGAACAAATACAGGTGCATCTGCCCAGTTCTTGGGATGTTTTGCCTTTTGCTTTGTAAGTGAAACCATCTAATAAAAGAAAAGCAAACACAAAAAAATCAAGGTAAATTTTCCTACTAACAAACCACATGAGATAATGACATCACTGACAGTAATACAAATTGAAGTACCTCTCTTTTATCATCACTCTGTGGAAGAAGTGGAATTGGTTTGGGTCCTGAACAAGTTCTAATCCTGTAATTAATGTATACAAACAAAAAAATTGTTCATTAAGCTGTTTTCGGACAATATTTTTCTTTTCCCTTAGATTGGAGAACTTGATTATACACTTTTCTGAGATGTAAATGGTGGTTATTAGAATTTATTTTGCTTAGCATAATTACACTTCTTCTATCAGGTGGACTTTGGCATCAACCAGATGACTAACAAGCCCTGTCAGAATTCTAAACTGCATGGCAAAGACAACAGATCTGTGATGACCCTTTACTCCCTAACATCAGAATGCATCTTCTCGATACCATACTCTGCACATTTCTTAAGGTGCTGACAAGGAGAATTTGTTTAACAATCAAGAGCTGCTTTATTTGGCAATGATTTCCTTTATTCTCTTGACCTTCATGTACAATTCAGGGGTGATGTTGTAGCAAGAAATTAGATGTTGGTCATTCTTAAATGTTGAAGAGATAACTACTAAGGGAAAAAACCCTGAACATCCAGCTGCTGTTGTCTTCTTTTAAAAAAGTGTCTGCCCAGCTCCTTCACAATTTTTTTACTCCCACTATCAGTTGCACTTACATGGCACTGTTCATGTAGAGTACATGACATGTTTGTAGAGTGCGTGACACTTTTGCAGAGGGTGTGACTGCAAGTTGATGTATCGCAATGTACACTGAGATTCAGAAGAGAGCAAGACCAATTGCTCAGTTGTTGTTCTGTAAAAGTACAGAACTTGTGCTTTGACAATAAAAAGAATTTCTTCCTAGTTGGGAGTAAAGTGTGTAACATTTAAAATTTCATTTTAAAACTTACAAGCTATGTAAATAATAATAAATAAACCTGGATGATAGACTGAGTATTTAGCTCTTTTAAGCCTTCCCTTTCCCTAATCACTAGCTGAGGTCATGATTTTGAATGGTGGACTAAATATTTTCAAGAAAAAAATACAAGCAGAGCCATGATTATACCTTCCAGAAGATGGCTTGACGTGATCATAGCGGCAGCTGTTTCCATATGAACAGGACCCTTGTAGATAGTACTTACAAACCTTTAGAAAAATAATTTGGATATATCAACTAAGTTGAAAAGGTAAATTGGCCACCGTAACGATTACAAAAGCTGACGTTTTGAGTGTTAGCCCTTCGTCGGAGCGAATGCGAATTCGTCTTTCGCTCCGACGAAGGGCTAACACTCGAAACATCAGCTTTTGTAATCGTTACGGTGGCCAATTTACCATTTCAACTTAGTTGAAATATCCAAATTATTTCATTACTCCCACCGACGCAGCCCCAAACAGTTTCTTTCGAAACTATCAGCCTTTAGAAAAATACCTTGGTTATTCAAAAAATTTACTTTTTACATCAAAACACTAAAGGGTATTGTAGGAGGGGATGGCGATGAATTTGTAAGAACTAATTACTAGTTAATTTGGTAATATCAACTGAATTTGAAACTGTAAATTCACAACGCTGAAAAAATAAAGGGATCCAAATGATCCATTAAGATCACTGATCACAGCAAATTCCGCGAAATACTTCATGTGCACCTCAGCCAACATCATCTATTGCATAACTTCCACTTATTGCAAAAACATATACATCGGCGAAACAGGAAGACAACAAGGTGACCGATTCCAAGAACACCTTCACGACGTAGAAAGGAATGACACGGATACATCAAAACCAGTCCCTAGACACTTTAATCTACCTAACCATTCTAAGCAACATACGGCAATCTGCAGTCTTTCCTTACATTTAAGTAGCTTGGAAAGCCACAAAACTCTTGAACAAAAGTTTATCTTTCAAATCGGCACTCTAAATCCCACAGGTATCAATGAACGCTTTTCATTCTACTAATTTATTTGTGTTTTTCCCATCGCCGTGTTCTCACCAATAGCGTAGCTCCACTTTCTGCATATAAACCCAGACACAACCCACAATTCCTCCATTCGCTCTGACGAAGGGCTAACGCTTGGAACATCAGCTTTTTAAATCTTTATGGTGGCCAATTTACAATTTCAAGTTAGTCGATATTTCCAAATTACCTTGTTACCCCCACCAATGCAGCACCACAGTTTCTTGAGAAACTTACCCCCTTTATTTAATTACTTGTTAATTAGAGAGCTTTTTAACTTAGTGTTCATTCAAAATCAAAACCGAACAAATCACAAAATTCTCCATCAAGGCAACACCACAAGAAGCCAACAAATAGTTAGAAACCTTCTCCCAATATTGGCATGAATGCTTTTTTGCAAGTTAATCATTACTATAGAATCATGTGTTCAAAAGGAGCATAAAAGGGAAGGACCTGGGAACTTTATTAACTTCAAAGAGGAAATCCCACATTGCATTACATCAAGACAGTAAAAAAAATAAATAAATAAACAAAATAATGTATGTGGGTGACTGCAAAAGGGAAAAAACACATGGTTACTCGTAGCATACTTATCTGGATTATTTATTTGGTAAAAATTCTTTATCATTTACCATAGAGGGTTTTTCTTTTAAATCATGAGAATACTGGCAGTTCTCTCCTTCTCTGCAGGCTCCATGCATGTAGTACCTTAATCAAAGCAATAAAAAATTTCAAATTTTTTTGTTTGCTTTCCTTACTAAGGCCATTCCCATGAAATGCTTTTCTTTTGTTATCACTTTCCCTGTCAAGAATGTGAGTTGATCAGTTGGGTAAGATAAAAAAAGAAAGAAAGAAAAGAAGATCAAGGGAAAAATGATTTTAGAAAAGACTCAGCTGGTTAATGCTGGGTTAAGATAACCCAGTGTTAATGTGAAATCTGATTTCTGAACTGAAAGTCCTAAAAGAAATAATTCATTACAATTCTTTTAAAAAGAATAGAGAAAATAATCCCAAAAAAGGCTCTTGAGCAAAGAAATTAAGAAACTATGATTAAAATTTAACCCATGGTTAGCACTAAACAGCCATCCAACATAATATGAGTCATGATAATCAAATAGTAATAATGATAATAACAATTATAATAATAATAATAACAGTGATAAAAATAACATATAACAATAAATTTCATTGAACCAAATGATGAACATTTGTCTAACATACATAATATTAAATTTTAAAAATTAAAAGAAAAATATTCCAAGGCAAAATTCTCACAATAAAACATCTGATAAAAAGAGGGGCAGAACTAAAACAAACAAACTCCTACAGCATTGATATTTAATCTAAAATTATCTAGGACTTCTCTTAACATTATAAAATAGGGTTCGGAAGCCTCTGACACTCATAATCAAATAATAATGATAATAATAATAATAATAGTAATAATAATAGTAAAGGAACAAAATAATAACAAGAAAGTGGAAGTTGTGAGATCAGATTAAAAGAAAGCTAAGAAAGCTGAACCTAAGTATTATCTGTTAATAAAAAAAAAGCAAGGAAAGTATCTCTACTTGAATGAGAAGTAGCTTAATTTAGTCCCAAATCCAATCCCACCTCTACCCATCACAGAAATCCTCTTTTCTTCTTAAGCAACCCTGGAACCCCGATGTTGTGTATCTGGGAAAATTTTACTACGGCATAGTAACTGACTGAGCCAAATTATTAATTTTGATTACCTTATGAAGTACCTTTTGAGAGGCATATGGTATATCTAAAAATGGTCTCCGATTTTAAAAGCATCTACCAACGCGAAATTTGACGCCACATGCGAGCTATAAATCACACGATTATTTGGAAACTACAAGTTTTGCTTATATCGATTGATACGTACCTCTAAAGAAAATAAAAACCAAGACCCTTAATAACAAGACAAAAATAACATACAAAGAAAAAGCCGGTAACGGAGAAACATAAAAGTTTACCATGATAATACACAAGCATGTACTTACCTGCACAAGATTTGCTTTGTTTGCGATGGTGACGATCTATGGAGAAAAAAAGATCACTTGTAAAATTGTTGATCACGATATCACACAGTGATCATGGATAAACTTTACCCTTGATGAACAGCCATTTTGGAAGCACCTAATTGCACCACCATAAGAAAGATGACCACCAAGTGATGGGGAGAAAGGGATGTTTTATCTTTATTTGGACACGGTTAACCGCTGACCAGTCTCGTCGGGGACTGGGACTATTGTGGAGATTGGAAGTGATTATCTTATGTGCGCATGCTTACCACGTCAACCAGCTGTTAAAGAGTACAACAGGCCTAAAATACCGGCAAATTCTGCTGAGTCGAACGCGAACAAGCTGTCATCCTTGAAACAACGGTGTACTGCAATGGTTCGTAGGATAATTTGCGTTTTTCTTCTGCTTTCATTCTTTTCAACGCTGCATGGGTTGGAAAATAACGACCACGATGCTGAAGTAGAACACGGACATTCCCACGAACATCACCCGCATGGACATAGCCATGATCATGGCCACGGTCACAGCCACGATCATCACGGCCACAGCCACGATTCCCACGGTCACAGCCACGATCATTACCGCCATGACTCCCACGGCCACAGCCATGATCATCACAGTCACAGCCATGACCATTATGAAAAGCAAAAGTACGTTCACCATGGAACGAGTTCTTCTTCTAAGCTACCATCCCGCGATGGAAACTTGACAACCAAATGGCTTCAAGCAATTGGTGCTACGTTACTCATCAGCGCGGCACCTTTTTTCATCCTGTTCTTTATCCCCCTGCAAAGTAACTCAGCCGAACAACAACCGCTGTTGAAGGTCCTTCTAGCCTTTGCTTCAGGAGGCCTTCTGGGAGATGCTTTTCTTCATTTGATCCCCCATGCGATTTCTCCGCACTCACACGGAAGCGGTGATGGCCACGAGCATTCTCATTCTCATCAACACAGCCATGACGGCGAGCATCATCATGACCACTCTTCAGAAATGGCTGTCGGTCTCTGGGTTTTAGCTGGTTTGATTGCCTTTTTGATGGTTGAGAAATTTGTTCGGCTTGTGAAGGGAGGGCATGGACACTCGCATGGTGCCCCGAAAATTGTAGCTAAAAACGGTGATGTGTCTCCGAAGAACGGACATGAACATGAGAACTCCTCACCAGAAGAGACTGATCAAGAAATACGGAAGAGAAAGAAGACAGACGAGGCATCAGAGAAGGAAAATAAATCAGAAAGTGCCTCAGGTATGAAGCTTCTTTGGTACGAAACCATCAAAGATAGATATTGTTTTTAGTTAGATGTAGCTAAATACACACAGTCACGCTTTTTAAATTTTTAATTTCACTTTTCCAGCAATACTATTTTTTCTTAGTTCGTATGCAATATTATTTGACACGTAAGAGGGTCTCATCAAATTTTATTCAATTTGTACTGTGCGACTATTTGTTTTAGATCTCCATTTTTAGTCTGTCACGCTTTCCACCAAACACAAGAACAAATTACAAAATCGACTGTTAAAATCTCTTCGTCTTCCGTCGCCTGATCATCGATTTTACAGCGTTTAGGTCACAGCTGTACTTTCCCACGGTAACCCCCGTTTTGTTGTAACAAAATTCATTAATTTCAAGTGTATTATTTCAGCTTTTGGAGTTTTCGAGTATGAAAATCAATATATCACATATCCTCAGTTAGTTACGAAATATGCAAATTTCAAGCTTCGTCGACGTGTCCATGTGAAACTAATCCTTGTGGCTGGGTAAACACTAGACGCTATTGTTCGTGTCTTATCGTTTTTTTTTTTACATGCTGCAGTGTGAATTTCTGAATTTAATTGAAATTTCGCCTTCGTTGACGTAGATCAGTTCTTCTTTCGAGCTTCAAGTGAAATCGGGAAGCCGCGGGTTTCGCTCATAGTGAATACACGTTTCACCCAGTGAAATCCCCACTTTTTGTCAGTGATTTTACTTGCGTCTTGCCTATTTTTTTAAGATAATTTCTGCGTTGAACCAATATTATCATGAATTAAAATTGCTACCTATACAGCCCGATTTTCATACGATTTAATTTTTTTTTTCGTGTAATTATCGTAAAGACCAGAGATTAAAACTGGTTTCAAAGCCAACTGAATGATGTGTTGCCACAGAAATTGTTCTTATCCAATACTTTCCCTAATTAAAATCCAGAATGGCTGTTCTTCTATAAAAGGATGTATTTATCCAGTTTGTAAATTCGCCATTTTAAATTATCATGAAAGCCCTGTACAATTTTTTTAATCTTATTTATTTGTCAACTAATAGTATCCTTGAAAAATAACCTTAAATAACTATTAATATATTGATCAATTTCACGCTTGAATCTTGATATTACAAGTCAGGTTTTGGTGATTAATTTCCATTTTCAAATGAAGTACCTTTCTGTAATTAACACTTTGTTTTGCTTCACTCAAGTAATAAAGTTCTCAGAATTTAGGTCACAAGAAATGTATGTAGACTCTACTGTAAGGGGAATTGATTTGGAAATCTTGGGAATGAAAGAATTTAAGGTGATAGTTGGAGTCCTGGAAAATCAATCCGAGTCCTGGAATAGTCCTCAAAAATTCTTTTTTGAAAAAGGGTTCAAACCCTGCTTAAAATATCAATTTGTGGTCCAGTAAACAGGTCGGGAGAACTGATAGATATATTTTTTGAAAGTTTGGGATTTTTTTTCTATTATAACACATTATTTTCCTATTATTGCACAATGCTTACAAACTAGAAAAGAAATTACAAATCAGATCAGAGAAGTGATATATTTGTTCTTTTTGCAGAACCACGTGATCATGAAGAGGATATCAAAGTGGCTGGCTACCTCAATCTTGCTGCTGATTTTACCCATAATTTCACTGATGGACTAGCCATAGGAGCATCTTTTCTTGTGAGCCGTAATCTTGGCATTATAACCACTCTAACAATTCTTCTTCATGAAGTTCCTCATGAGATTGGAGATTTTGCTATTCTGGTACAGTCAGGATGCAACAAGAGAAAGGTGAGTACAACATGTAGTGCAATGTTAAGCTGTAACTTCATTGGTACTTTTGCCAATATGATACGTACTGTTTCATGATTCATATGTTATCAAGGTTAGAGACCTACATGTCTTTTCTTAAAATGTTTCTTCACTTCAGTATAAGATTATTAAACTCAGTATGGTTGCCACTATATGGTTTCCACATATTCTTGCTCCATGTACAATTTATTTTTTAAGGTGGGAATTAATAGTTATGAGTGGCCTTTAGATGGGCTGTGCTCTAAAAAAAAGGTTTGATCTGAGGGGCAGTTATAGAAATGTGGGTTGTGGCATACCTAGGGAAAATGTTAAAAAAGTGTTTGTTTGGATTGCATTCATTTGCATAAATATGTTACATCACATGCTGTTGGCAATTCGTCTTGAATTGTAGTTTAATTATTACATTTAATTTAATGCTCTCAAGTTCGTAGTGTTGCCTTACACAATAGTTAAATTCTATTTGCTTACACCTCTCCCAAACTTGGCTATGGACATTTTCAGACTATCTTGATACTATTGAGATTTCTCATAAGAGTATTAAACACTGCCTTTCACTTGAAATTATCTATTTCCTCCTCGGTTTGATCAGAAATGGCTGAGGATTTTGAATCATATTGGGTAGTGAGGGCTCTTCATACACCTGAACCAAGCATAAATTTCTTCAGGTTGTGAAAGATGATGTTTTTTCATGAATGACACAGGCATACTCGGTGAAAAAAAAACTCTTGAGTGCTTTGTGTAATCCAAAAAGGGTTGAACTTATGACCTTCTTTGGATCTTCCACCACTGAGCTGTAGGAGATTGGTGGAAGGCTAGGCCGTTTGTCTAGGTCCATGGTGGCAATCTTCCTTCATATACTGCTGGGATAGGAATGAATAATGATGATGTAAATGAAGATAGATCATTTTAAGCTTGGTGGTTTAAGTGAAAGATGATGTTATTCAGTAAATGATACAGGCATACTCTGAAAAAAAGAACTCTGGGTGCCAGCATCAACAGTGTCCAGTATGACTGTGATTGATTTGGGACAATATATAAGCCAGCAGTTGCTCCAAAAAAGTTCATAGAACTTATTATTTTACCAAGTGCATTCCCAATGAAACCACACTACTAGATTAAAACATTTTTATGGGAAATAATATTTTTCCATGCCAGACTAACATGTATGCTGTGCTTGTAATAATTTTCTACCTGAAATGAGAGGGTAGCTTAGCCTAGCACAGCAAATTATCATTGTTTTAAACAACCATCTATCCCTACCACACTATCATCCTGCCCCACCCCTCTTGAATTTCAGTTTGGGGATGTGCTGTTGCATCCACCAGCATAATGTTTGCATTTATCTTTACAGGCAATGTTTCTTCAACTGACAACAGCCACAGGAGCATTAGCTGGTACATTCTGTGGCCTATTAGCAGAAAACATAGGTGAATCTGCAACACTGTGGATCCTGCCCTTCACCGCTGGTGGTTTCATTTACATTGCAACAGTGTCTGTTATCCCTGAATTGTTAGAAGACACTAAACTGGGACAATCCATCAAAGAAATTCTTGGAATGTTGGTGGGAGTTTTAATGATGGTGCTTATTGCTAGATTCGAGTAATTCCTAGTAGAATATTTTAAGTTTTAAAGATATATAGGTAAATCCTTCACTGTAAGTTAAGATGGTTTCTTTTAGACTTCAAGTTTGGGATGGCTGACTTACAGAACACAAGGGGGTACAATCTGACATCAGCAGACATATTTTAATAATTATTTACTATCTGATGGTTAAAAATTCACCCCTAGAAGTTAAAGTTTTTTTTTTTTTTACCCCAGAAAATAATTCCATATCATCTCACTATTTGCAATGTGAGTAAAATATCAGCCTGCAGAACAGATATAATTTTTTTGCATTTTTTCAGTCAAGCAGAGGCAAGCACACAGAAGGAGTCATCTGCAAGGGAGGTAGTGCAAAATCAGTTCCCTTGGGGCCTTTGCCTTCAGTCACCTGAAGAGCATTAAAAAATTATGCCTGTTCTGTGGACTAGTAAAATGTTGGCTTTGAAAATGCTAACATTTGCCCAGTATGGGCTTCCAAATAACTCTAGAGATGTACAGGACTTTGGAAAATCCTGATATCTCATAATTTTAGAGTAAAAAAATAAAGATTGAACTTAAAAACAAGTCCATTTTTTCCAATGTCATCACCTATCGTAAGTCATGTTTCTAAAAGTTATTCCAATTCCAAATGAATTTCCCCACCTGATGACGTCAGTTTAGCTTTGATATCTAGGGAGGAGCAAAAGTGTTTTTGAGGATTTTTAATAGGGGCTATATAACAGTCTTACTCACTAATGTCTCATACTGCTTGAAGATAAAAATAATTTAAAGTTCAGGATCTGTGCATTTGACTGCAAGACTCCTCCATATCCAGGTTCCTGATTTTTCAGCAGTGTGTGTTTAAGTTGCCCATACTTGGAGGGAAGATTCATTTATAACAAGAATTTACAGCAGACATGTTGAAAAACATGAATTGGTGGTATCTAGCTCTAATTATGTTTCAATTCAAAAGGTTTATTTTATGTGCCTTTTGTTTCTACAACTGTCATCATAGTGTTGGTTATTGTGCAGTTCTGTATTTGAATGAAAGTGATCCAAAAATTCTGTGACTTGACTTGATTGTTGGGGGAAGGAGACAGCAGGTTTTTGGTGTTAGTTTGTGGTGACTTTTCAACTGTGACATCAGTATTCATATTCTCAATACATTTTTGCATGGTGCTGACAAGGAGAATCTGTCTAACAATCAAGAGTTTCTTAGTTGGTAATCATTTCGCTTGTTCTCAGGGGCTTAATGTGTGCTTCAGGGGGTTGTAAAGAGAAATTAGTTACTTGTCACTCCTCGGGTCTAAGGTTTAGTGTATCATTATGCTTTCGTGCTCCCCCCCCCCCCCAGAAAAACCATCCAAACCCGACTTAAGAACATGATTGTCAGAATGTACACCAGTTCCACACAAAAGGGGCTCAAAAACTAAATCCTTTGAGGAGGTAAATACCTACATGTTCTTATGTCGGACGCTTCCCTTAGCCTCCATACCTTATCTGATCAGTCTTGAGTGTAACACGGGGCGGATTAAGTACAAAAAGAGTATTATTTTGTACAAAAATGTACTTTCAGTGTGGAAAAGTGAATTGGGAACCTCAATTTCTGATACCTTGGTAATGTTTGGTACCGCTTCGTTATGAACTATTTGGACTTTCGACCAAGCATCAATCTCCCTTCTTACCAGTCTCCAAACTGCCACTCGACCCCCCTTCCTACCCATTGTACTCAGGTTTATGCGGCTCTCGCGTGTCACGCAAATCAAACAAGACGACTTGGCCAAATTAAAAGTAAACATAGAAAAATCAACTCACAATGCAAGGAACACCAAGAAAAGTTAGAAAATAAGTTTAATATTCCTTCTAACACCTAGTAAAGAATTTCTCATAAAGGTGCTCCTATGTGTCTGAATCTAATTGTTCAATTTATCATGTAAAAGAAACAGAGGATTTTGAGAAAGTTTGTGATTTTAGAGATTAACAAGAGTGGCTTAACTACCTGTAACTACAGTCATTACAACATTCGTATATAACACACCGATCAATACACGAAGTTTCTACTTAGTGTACCCAGTGTTAAAATCAATAGACAATGGATATTCTAAACTTCTCCATGTTTTTATTTTCTTCAAAATGTTTCTTCGCATGATAGAGCCTGACCATGAAGATCACAGAACACATGTAAATTCTTTCATAAAGAGTACTGATAGAATCAAGAGAGTAAGTGTCAGAAGAAACCGTGGTGCTGCGTCGTTGGGGGCAATACAAGATAATTTGGTTTTAGGCCCGGCGGCTGAACTGGCCACCGTAGAAAGTTTCTAAAGCGGTGGCCAATTTCCATTATCGACTCAGTGGATCAAAACGAATAACCATATTTATAGATTAGAAAGACATTTCAAATCTCGCAAGGGTTGAAGAAGCCGGATTGAGATCGAAAGACATCTCAGTCATAACCTGAATAGCTTCCACCGAACATTTTGCTGCTTGCGTGATCGGGTCGGAACCAGAAATCAAACTCGTACCTGAAGAGTTCTTGTCGTTCCACTTTGCCATTCCTGTCTCGGTCAGCTAATTTAAACCAAGCCTCGGCTCCATTTGGATCCAAACCACGAGCTTTCATAAAAATCTTTAGTTCATCCAAAGTGACCGTGCCATCGTTGTTCACATCCATGATGTTAAAGAAGGCGTCGGTTAGTTGTTCGAGCAAGGCTTTGTCGCCTGCCTCCTTCCGTTCCACTTCATCTCGCGCGAGACGGTTGAATCCTTCAGTAAACTGGGTCTTTGTGATTTTCTGTCCTGGCATGAAACCCACAGCGCCCCAGAACTGACGAAGTTCGATGCGTAAATTTGTGATCTCCGAAGGGGTGGCCTTGCACATAGTTTGCAAATTCTCCGCCAGCTGTAAGAATTCGTCTAGAGTTAAAAAACCGTTTTGGTTGAGGTCTAACGCATCAAAATAATCCCCTATCCTTTTCACCCACGATCTTCTCTTCATTAAATCGACTTTAGCAGACATCTGGCCCTACAAGTCTGTTCTCTAGTCAAGACAAGAAACCGAGTATCGAGTACTTATCTTTGCCTCAAATCTTCTGTATCTCTACAGACACGCCTCATAGAATGTAAGGCAGCTGTCTTGTTTCTAGGTATAAAGCAGCTCTGTTTATACATGACCCTTCAAGTTGTTAACCGCTCAACTATGAATCGTTGGCTGAGGTTTAAACAAAAGGAAAAGCCCCCGCAGTTTGAAGAGTTCGATTTGAATACACACAAAGAAATAGATGAAATTGGCAACGTTGTTCGAGCGTCAACGAAAAAATGGAATTGTTTTTTACCGTCTTCATTGGAACATATCTTACTCCAACGATAGTATATTAATGAGCGGGAAAAACAGTGTGAACTGATAACCAAAGCTTAGTTAAACAACCGAGCTGGAAATATGAGAATCTAAGTAGAGAGGACTTTCGACAAAGACTATCCATGTGAAGAAGACATTTCTGGTATTTCACGCTTGTTAATTCTTTTCACCCCAACATCAGAGTGCATATTCTCCATACTGTTCTCTACCAATTTTTTAAGGTGCCGACAAGACGAATTTGTCAAAAGCCTCTTTAGTTGGTGATCATTACCTCTATTCAATCGAGACGTTCATGTTTGATTCAGGGGTGATATTGTAAACAGAAATTAGATTCTAATCACTTTTAGGGGTTAAAAGTTTAAAAACATTTCCGGTAAAATTTGTTTAAATTGTAACCGTTAGGGGGAACTGTTATCAAAATACTGAGTTGTTCTGAAGTTCAACCCACTCGGCTTCCTCGCGGCTCCCACACTCGCGATCAATGTCTAAAGAATTTCTAACCAACATCAAACATGGTTCGATGACCAAACCCTTTTTTTCTGTTTCAACGCACTGTTTGGAGCTTTTTTTCTTACTTCTTTGTGTTTTATAAAGGCTGAAGACCGTCAAACATTCATTCAATTAAACACTGTTTTAGACTTGTTTAGTATGTTGGTTGACGTAGGTTAGTAAAATTTTGAGGACATACTTTTCAAAATTACTGTATTGGGACAATTTAACGGTTACCAGGTGTATGTCAGTTGGCAACACTACTCGAAAGAGGATTGTGTTCTTGTTAGATATGGATGGAAAGGATTTCTCATTCGCTCATTCGTAAGGACAATAAAGTCTTGAAACACCAAGGCGAACTGAGTACACAGAAAAGAGAAAATATACACGTTCTTGACAACTTGAAACCTCGAATTTGAAGCAATTTGATACAACTAAAAACATTGCAAAGACCACTATCGTAGTTTTCAGAATGATTTATTGCTCAGATACTCTATGGTCATTTTTTCCTGGTTCAAGGCGGATTGGCAGTGTTTTTACGGCTCGAATGGACAGCTTTGTCAAAACTTTTTTCGCGTGCACATTCTTTGAGTGTGCATCGCACCGCACTGCACCGCTTCATTACTTGGTAATTATTTGGTTCTACATCATCGTACGTTTGGTCACCAAACCTGTTTGATTGTGTGTATTTCTACTGGATGCCGTAAAAGCAGAGTTAAAAAAATATTCACTCCAGAGAAAAGGCAAACAACATCATGAGCCAATTAGAGGAAATAAAAAAAAAATCATTTTAACAGCCTGAAGCGCGGGAAGACGCGAGTGACAGAATTTTTGTTTTGCATCTGATTGGTTGAACGGGGAGTGGTGCAAGTTCCGTTAACCGTTCGCAGGAATATCGTATTCGTGCAAAGCACTGAAATCGTAGATTACTTCCTCCCAAGTATTTTATTGTCAAAAACTTCAAACTTGGATAGGGCTTCATTTAAGCATCAGTCTGACGTCCTCTCGTTCTAAGTTTGTGTAAATTAAATTGCATTAAGGTTACCGTGCACCTTCAGGTGTGTCTCGCGTGCAAGCGATGTAGCGCGTCCGGTTTAAACTGTAGATATCTAAACCCCTATATCAAGTTAAAGCTTATAGGACTGGCTATCAGACTATACCAAATATTTTTAAAAAAAAATGAATTGTCGAATTTTTCACGACTTCTAAATGCGAGCGCCCGAATCACCTCTTGAACGTTACAT
Organism: Stylophora pistillata; assembly: GCF_964205215.1. Classification (NCBI taxonomy): domain Eukaryota; kingdom Metazoa; phylum Cnidaria; class Anthozoa; order Scleractinia; family Pocilloporidae; genus Stylophora; species Stylophora pistillata. The sequence continues at coordinate 12,811,783 of NC_142522.1, read as the reverse complement.
GTTAAAACGAATTTTGTTTTTCGCTTATTTTATGTGTTCCTCCGTTTCTGGGGCCAAAGCGCTAAAAAATCGTGTCTGCGATCTGCCATATTCAATTTTAGTGAAAAGTTACAGAACATTTTTAAAATAGGATTAAAAAAATGTGGAGTGATGGTACAACAATCGCTCTTGAAAAAAAAGTATCTAGAAATAAAAATTTCGGAGACACTCTTTTGTTGTTTATATATAAAACTAGCTACTGTCAAAATTTGAGAGCAATCGAACAAATTCCCTTTGACTTGTAGCTCTTAAAAGGTGATTCGGGCGCTCGCATTTAGAAGTCATGAAAAATTCCACAATTCATTTCTTTCAAAATTTTTGGTAGTCTGATAGCCAGACCTATAAGCTTTAATTTGATATAGGGGTTTAGATATCTATGGTTTAAACCGGACGCGCTACATCGCTTGCACGCGAGACACCCCTGAAGGTGCACGGTAACCTTAATTTTCCAATTCTCCATCATTTAAACGGTTTGGAAAGAAGGCTTTAACAGAAATGACTACGTGAAAACATTCTTGGGCGACTTCCTTAACCTATAGTACATGTAGGCGGTGAAGGCGGACAACGTATACCTAAAAAAAAAAAAACAAAAACAAAAACAAAAAAACAAAACCAAATATAATAAGTTTGCAAACAAATTTCAAGGAAAAAAGATAAGACATTCATGTTGAGTTTTAGAGACATAAAAGACATCGTCGATAAAAACCTCTCACTGACCGAGTTCGAGGTCCGCACTGTAAGTTATGGACTGATTTTTTCTTTTTTTTTTTTCGCTCAGATTCATGGCCCATTCGCGAAGCACCCGGGCCACAAATTCTAGCGGGAAAAGCGAGGTTCCGTAATTTATAGTTTGGAGCGAGAAAACAGGTTGGCACGATATTTACAGTGGCAGATCCAAACCTTGAATTTAGGGGGGGGGGGAGGGGGGTAGTTTTGTTGTGTGTGTACACCTGCCGGCTTTTCTTACTTTCATCCTATCTTTTTGCCCAAAATGAGGAAGGGGGCTGGCCCCCCGGGCCCCTCCCCAAGATTCGCCATTGATTTATTATATCTCTGGGTTCAAAGAGAGGGAAGGAGATTTTAGTTCAAAGAAACCTTTGAATCTAACGGGCCGAACCGTGTAATACAACCCACTAAATTGACCAATCATAGCGCACATACTAAATGAGAGATATCATAAAATCTAAGGGTGAAAACTTCAAGGTGTACACTGACCATGTTATAATGTACTGAAGATGTTCGTTACGAAGGTACACCCGAGTTTGGCCTCCTCGTGGTCCTCCCGGAACTGTGCTGGCTGAAAGATAAGGAAGAAATGGTAATGAAGTTCCCGGATTCCCTTAACGTGCTACTTGCGTGAGAGGAACGTGCGAGACACACTCGTGTTTTTCTTTCCTACCTTTACTCCAGAGACGGCGGAGCTGAGGTGGGGGGCGGAGGAGGAGGGGCTGGGGAGGGGGAAGTATGGGACACGTATAAAGAATAAAAGAGAGAAAAACAAAAAAAGAAAAGAGTCCGGTTCGCCGCAGATTATCCCGCCGAAATCGCGATTCCAAGATTTTTTGGGGGCAGAAAGGACCCTCATTCCCCGGAAAACTCACACCCCAGGTGCTGTTTTCAAGCCCCCCTTCCAAACACCCAGTTGAAAATAGGCTCCGCTGTCCCTGTTCCTGTACTTTGACACGCTTTGACATAACTTACACCCAGTTTAATCTCACATTTTTTTTAAGTGGTGTGATGTCCAATGAGAAATAACTGATTCCTTTGATGATAATAATTATACCGAAAAAAGTCAATAACTATTTACCAGCATCAGCATCAACTAAAATTGGCAGGCTGCCTGTCACTTCTGCCATGGCATCCACATCTCGGGAATACCACTTGTTATTTTCTGGATTATTTTTAGCCTGGAATGGCTGTCGCTAAAAATTAAAATTATAAAATGATCCAATATTAACATAAGAATATTAAATGTCATCACCTTAAAAACAAATGAGACTCCCATTCAAGGTATTCAATAAAATTGTTTGCCTGTGCACATACAAACCCCTTCCCTTAGAAGTTTTGAGAAAGAGAGCAATTTCTTTCTGGGTTGGGGTGCAGGTAAATCATGAGGTCATGAAAAAGACAGGGGATTTCCATTTTTTTTTAAGCTCAACACAGGGTAAAAATACAAATTTGACCCATACTTGATGAATTATCCCAAAAAAAAAAAGCATATCTCCTGGAAAGTCAGGCATGACAAATTCTTTTACTTTCAATATTGCATTAAATTTTTCACTTTTTCATTCAGATTCTTTACCTCAAAACCTCCAACCTCTTCTAATTCATCATTTTGTCACTTTTTTTAAAACAAATTATGATCAAATTCTTGCCCCTGCCTTGGCCCTCTTCGGATCAAATTTAAGCTCTGCCTACTCACTTGAATAATAACAATTAAGACTTATGTCCTGTTTCAATCTCTAAATGAATCCACAATTTGCATTCCCAGATTCAATATCCTCCAACTGATAATTTCCTTAATTCACATCATCTATCTACTTAAAAAACTGTTCACTGTGTAACAAGATGCTGCATTTTTATCACTTTTGCTAGCACCAAAGTTTAAGGTCTCCTTGCTGATTAATTCTTAAAAGAATAAAGGAGATCTCTGCCCTACACTTAATAGATCTTTTATTTATAATTATAGTCGTCTCATAGTGACCTCCAATCAAAGTCCATGAAAACAAAACAGAAACCTTTTCTCCTTGTCTGATGAAGCAAACCAATGATGTCTCACCCTCAATCTTCAAATAAAATGAACATGTTACACTCTGACAAGCGTGAAGAATGTGTATACATTTTTCTTTATATACACTATACCACTTTACTTTAAGACCTCTTTTTGAAAATAACTATTTTGTGCACCTCCCTTTTCAAGAATTTTCAAGAATTCCAAGTGATTTTCCACAGATGTAAGAGAAACAAGAAGAACCCTCTCACTCAAACAGTTTAAAGGTCATTTTGCTCTACAAAAATTTGGTTATTTTAATCAGACTTTTTACTAAATCACTTTTGATACCAGATTAGAGGAAGAATTACACAGAAAATGTTCCATTTAATTGCTTTACGAAGAACACACATTATTGCTCAATACTGGATCTTCAGAGAAACATCATAGGATTACGTCTTAGTATATTTGACAATTGAAATTCCTTACATTTTTTTATGTTTGTAATGATGGTACAGTGAAATGAGTCACCATGGTCAGGAAAGGTGTATTATTGACCACAGAGGATTCTCGGTCAGATTGCACTAAGTACAAACTACGTTAATGGCTGCTGATCGCAAAGAGAATGCTGACAAATATGCCAACTGTTCGCTTATACCCACCGGGCGTGGCGTAGAATTTCCACTGCGGTATTTAATTCTGATAAACAAGTCTATCACCCACAATTACATAATGAGTTTTGCAACACACACCTGTCCTTCTTGCCTTTTTTCAGGTTTGATTTTGTCCATCGGCACCCAACCCCTATTGACCAAGATTCTCTGCCTTGAAAGAAAGTGGGAAAAATTGACATATCTCAGAAATTAACATTACAAAATTAGGCTATATACAAAAAAAAGTCAAACTACAATACAATTATGCAATTATACTGTCTATCTCACAAAATTAGCACCTGTTTCTCCCATAGCTTGAGGATCCATTACTGTAACTAACTTAATTTGCAATTACTAGAAATTAATTGTCTTTGTTGAAATCATTTCTTCATGCTTGAAGCATATCATTATTATATCTTTTAATAGCTTCAGATCAGTTGCAAGATGAACTAAAGACAGGAGTCAATACCATTGGAAAAAAAATTTCCTTCATGTACAAGAACAATTTTAAAAATCTTCTAAGTATATGGTTAACACTGGCACATACACCGAATGCAAATATGGCGTCCAATTTGAATTGCCATTGTTCTGGACTGACTAGCCTCGTCTTCACGTGGAAACACAAAAGGATTATTACATGTGTGAGAGGCTAGTCAGTCCAGAACAATGGCAACTCAAATTGGACGCCATATTTGCATTCAGTGTATAAGGTGCAACTTTTTACATAAAATTTTGTAACAAATCAGAAAAAAAAAAATTTGAAAATGTGCCGCAAATTTGTATAAATTTACACTATCCATAAAAACTTAATATGATTGAATAACAAATTAACAAGAACTTTATAAAAATAAACAAGGATAGGGATTGATCATTCCTTCTGCAAGCTTGGCCATTCATAACCTTACATTTCCTTCTATTGGGTGGCATTAAACCTTGGTCTAGAGAGTGGTTCAAGGTTGCCTTTGCTTTCTGTTACGTGTTCGAATGTTTTGAGGAAAGTTTGTTCGGCACTAAACTGAACGCAGGGTTGTCGGAACAACAACAAGAAGATTTATTCGAAAATGAACGTAATTTCCACAAGTTAGAACTCTAAGCAACTCGTACTCGACAAACTTACACGGCCTCGGCCAACTTGAATGAATACAGCTCTTGTCACGCTTGACTAAACACGGCTAACTCCAACTCTGTTTGCTTGTGAAAGATTAGTTAAAAACTTCGCTAGGACTCGTCTACTTATGTACTCTTACAATAGGCTTCTAGAATTCTCTAAATTAGTAATAGTTCTAATTATAGAAGGATTACAAAATACACCGATTTAGAAACGCTCACGTACGAACCTAAAAATAAACAAACAACGAACTCTCGCGAAGCCTCTAGAATGTAGCGCTAGTCACGCAATACTATTTTTCGTAACACTTTCCTAAGTAGCTAAACATTACTTGATAAGGAACCTTGCTGTGCACTGAGTTGAAAATGAATGCTTCAAAACCTATTTGTGTCCAGTACCTCCCTTCTCCAAAATAAAGCAACTTTCTTAAAACTCTATTTGTGATTTCTTTCAACTTCTTTTCAAAAACTTTCTTTCCAAAATTTTTAGTTGCCAAGCTAGAGGTGCAGCTTATCTGCAAGTGTAGCATGTGCACTGGTATTCATCAGTCTGAGAGTAGATATTAAGACATTACTATGTGGGTCTGAGGAGTTCTAAGCTAAAATATTTCCACCTTACCCTGTTCCAGAGATTTCAAACGGTGTGATGATTTGAGCACCAGATTTTGGCTTCCTTCCTAGACTCCCTCCCCCATGTGCACCTTCATTTAGTGACCTTGGTGCCAAATGGATTTCCTCTGCATGATCAAATGTTCCTTGCAATAGGAGTCTTCGATATTCCAGAGATTTTGATCTGAGTTCATCGATACTGTACACAAAATGATCTCAGTTACTTTCTTAATAATACAAAGAAAGTTCTTTCTCCAACAAGTTATGATTACTTTTCATCTAGTAAAGACAAAACAAAAATTTAAAATAACATTTTACTTTTCTGGGAGATCTCGAACTGGTTCAGTTGTCCTGGACTCAAGATCCTTGATCAATCCTTTTTTCCACTGCAATCTCTTGACCTGCCATGTTCCCAGGCCAAATGTTGAAATGGGAATTATCAGCAACAAATAATGCATTTTGGATTCCTTAGCAGCAGGATTTGCTGTTGACATTGCACAGGACTTAAAGAGATGATGAACCACTATTTGAAAAAAAGCAAAGTGAGAAAATATTAAATGAAACAAACCAAAACAAATTAAACCATACTTGTCCACACTCCTTAGTATCTTCTATTAAAGTGAAAGATTTAGTGACCTAACAGTCAGCATGCTTGAATCTGGATGTAACAAACCAGTTTTGAGCCCAGGCCAAAGTACAAAGTACAAGGAGGCAGTAAGACAGTCAGTAATAAGAGCGCTGGACACATAATCATGTCCAGAGTTCAAGCCCTACACCTGCAATTACATGGATTTGTTCCTGTTTTCCATGAATTCAACTCCTTAGCTGAAATTTGTACTGCCTCCAGTCAGTCAGGAGCTTTAATCACTAAATAAGTTTGTCTACAGTGTTTGTTTCCAGTTTGTTTCCAGTTTGTTTCCAGTTTGTTTGTATTGGCCCAATAAAAAGCCCCATTGGGGTAGTGGCTGATCAATATTATTATTATTACTATTATTACTGTTATTATTATTACTGGGTCCATTGAAAATTTCAAGGATAGAATAATGTATTAATGAAAAGGGAGAAAGCGTGACGGACTGGCATCCCATTCATGATAAAATAGAATACTTTTAGTTTCTTAATATTCTAAGTAAACCAAAATTACCTCCAGTGGTGTGAGCCACTAGGCTTGAGTTCAGATTGTAACTCAAGCTTAATGTCAAATGAACACACCACACAATGTTTGCTCTAGTCCTAATAAAGTAAATCAACTAAATTCTTCTGTTTTCCATGACTTGAAATAGTCTCTGTGTCTCTGTATCACAAAAAACAATCATGAGAGTTCATCCCACGGAATGAAATCGAAGTGAATTGCCTGTCAACTACACCACCATATTTTTGTCATGTTAAAACAGAGGCTTGGACTTGGACTTAGAACTTATACTCCCAAATAGCTAGGCTAATGCTGGGAGATATAGAATAACTAATTTGTAGTGCTAATAATCTACGATAAATATGTGAAGTCTAATAGAAACAATAAACGTAAATAGTTTAAAATCTTTTCAGGTGGTTCGGGGTCTTCATGTTCTGAATGTCCCCTATGGCTAATGATTTAAAAGAAGTAATGTTCTTAGCTTGGACTGTTTGAGTTGACAGTTTATTCCATAAGAATATCTTGGTTTTGAGGATCACGATTTCAAAGAAGAATGTTGTTGAAACGTTATTTAATAGTATGCCTCAATACCTTTGTTCCTTCCAAATGAAAAAATGGCCTGACTACATCTGTGGGCAACCTTTAGAAACACCATGTCTAATGTCTCAAGAAAAAATATTCAGCTATCCGCGCCAATACTGTAAGATGAATGACCTGTGGTTTAAACAGTGGCTGATTGAAAAAATCTTCCCCAAACTAAGAAAATTTCAAAAATATGTTTTCTAACGAAGCACTTCCCAGCAAATAAAACTGATCAGAAGTTGAGTTTTCGAGTTACTCTCCCCGATCACCGTATTTTCAATTTCCGTCAGGCGTTACATAAGCAATCAGACAAGGCCAGCCCCAGTCCTTTATCCGAAATACATCGTGCGCCTGCAATACTTTATTCGTATTGTACAAAATTCAAGATGGCGGCCAACTTGGAGAGAATACAGCAACAAATGCAAACGGAACTTGAAAAGTTCAAAGCCGTTCAGAAAGGTACGTTGTAACTAGTAATACACCATAAAGCTCGAGTGCTCGTATATTTGGAAATAGAGGGTCTGTGACCTCATGCCTTGTTAAGGAAAAGTTGTAGACTCAATCAAGGTCGATCATAGGCGTGGGTTTCGATATTATATGATAAGCCCATTTATGCAAGCAATTTGATTGGTTCTTAATCATGATCTACTGGAGGACAGATGGCTTCATGATCTCACTTTTAAAAAAGATTTTCTTTTTCATCATGTAAAACAAGCAGAGGAAAGAGTTCCACATAACCCCACATATTAATCATGCATTCCATTCCATTTCATATAAAGACTAAATATAAAGGTTCTTTGCAACACTCTATGTATAATTAATGTATGAGGTTATATGGAACTCTTGCCCAAGCAGATGTCATGTTGGCATGGGTCTTGCTGGTAATGAATTACAGAAGATGTAAAAAATTATGTGGTAAAGACATTACTTGTGACACCCTCAGCTAAGCCTCGTGTGCCACCTTTTTATTCTTGCCGCATTTTAACTTCATCTGTGACTTATTACTGAACATGCTCAAAGTGACATGGAATGTATTTGTTAAACAGTATGCCAGGGGGTGAAAAAGGAATAAAGGCTGATAGTTTTCAAAGAAACTGTTTGGGGCTGCGTCGGTGGGAGTAACAAAATAATTTGAATATATCAACAAAGTTGAAATGGTAAATTGGCCACTGTAACGATTACAAAAGCTGATGTTTCGAGCGTTAGCCCTTCGTTGGAGTGAAGGAAGGCTTGGCATTTCCATACTACTCCCTTGATTACAGTATCTTGATTACAGTATACTTTCCTCAAGCACATAACTGCGATGTAAACAAAATATGCAAAGTCATGAAATTGCCGTGAATATTCCCCTGGGGGATTTGCCCATTTATGAGCTTATGACACCTTCCTGATTTAATAACTTTTATTCAAAAATATGTTTTTCTAAATAAGTCGGACGCTTTTTGAGATTTCTAATTTTTTTTTTCAGTAAATGTTAGTTAAAATGTCTAACTTCAATTAAGTCCAAAAAAAGAAAAAACTATTTTTGTGGCCTCTGAAGGTAGGAAGTAACCTTAGCCCTTTACACTAAACATTAATGGACATATTCTCCATTCTGTTCTCCATATATTTCCTATGCTGCTGACAAGGATAATTTGTCAAACTCTGAAGAGCTTCTTTAGTTGGTGATCATTTCCTTTATTCTTGTGACCATGTGTTCAAGGGTTAAAGCAGAATGTGTTTGGTTTGTTACTCAGACCATCATTATTCCCCTCCCCTTATAAAGGAACACCACCTTCTCAAGGAAACAAGGTAAACTTTGGGGAGGCAAATGACTTGTAATTGGGGTAAACTAATAGGGGGTGGACTTTCAATTAGGAGAAACCTCCATGAACTATTCAATACGGGCTAAGAGTTTCAGAGCTAAATGCATCTGGCACCCTTTGACCCAAAAACTCGTCAAGCACATGTCCCCATCTTTAGACCCATTATTCATCCAGTAGTTGTTAAAGATCAGGGAAAAACATAGGGCTATAAACAGTGTTGTAAACTGCAGCACCATATTTTCAAGTCATTTGTCATAAATGTGATCTTGTTTCTTTCAGATCTGCAGAAATTAATCAACACAAGACAGCAATTAGATGCTCAGCTGAATGAAAATAAAGTTGTGCAAGAGGTGAAAGATGGGTTGATGATTTATTTACATGTTGATAGATTTACCTAATTTGCCTGAATTTCCTGTCATTTTTTTCTTGCCATGTTTGGTGTTCTTATATTGTGAAATTGCATGAGTGAAAGGGGGAACCCTGTTGTGCTGATGAACAGCAAGGGATAAAAATTGTTGATGTGCTTCAGGCGGTGATGATTTAGAATAGTGTCTGATGACATTTTGATGCATTGTGGTTGGTAGGGTGTGGTCTTTGAGTTTTCAAACTGACTTCCTTGTTGTGTATTTAGGAACTAGATATAATTGAACCTGATGGAAATGTCTACAAACTCACAGGACCTGTACTGGTCAAACAAGATCTGGAAGAAGCCAAGCAAAATGTTGGCAAGAGAATAGAATACATCACAGCTGAACTGTAAGCATCATAATGCTTTTCTATCAGTTGGTGTTCTTAATTAAAATGATCAATAGGTTTACAGTAATAAATCATCTCAATTGTCTTGGCCTCACCCGTATGTCTTTGAACTTTTCCTTGCCACCACAAAAGTATAAGGAAATTTTGAATAGGAAGGGTGTGTCTCCATTTTATCTCAGTTCTCCCTGTTACAGTCAACTTATAGCACGAATGATCTTACAAAGCAAAGTGTTTCAACTAATTTTGAAACTGGTTTTAGCTTCTCAAATTCTCATGCCCTGGTACGTATCCCTTCAAAAGTGAGAGTTCATAGCTGCATGATGAAAGCCCTATACAAAAATGATTTGCAAGTGAACTTCAGGCGACAAAATTTTTAGATTTTTGAGCATTGTGGGGTAGTTTGGTGATGTGCGGTTGAGTAACAACAGGAATGGGGAGCTGGACTTGTCCAAATAGATTGGTTATTTTATTTTATTTTATTTAGCTTCGCCAACCGGCAGGGATACCACAACAGCTTGAACCGATTACTGCTGGCCCAAAAACCCACCCATCCCATCCCAGGGGAGGACATCTATCACACAGTAATCTCGTGTGTGGGAAATTAACATCTCCTACCCCAACCCTGCAGGAGACGGGACCTCCATTTATTCATCCCTATCTGAGAAGACTAGAATATCTAACCAATTCTTGATGTTATAGAAAGGCAGCAAATCTTCTCAATTATTTTAAGACCCTGAGTGTTGGTCTGGCCGGGGCTCGAACCTTTGACCTCCCACACAACAGTCCAGCGCTCTATCCATTGAGCTAACCGGGAGGCTCAAAATTTATCAGCCTTCTTTATTCAGACTGCTTATTTATCATTTCAGAAAAAGAAATGAGGCTGGTATCAAAGATGTTGAAAAGAAGCGAGGCACCAGCCAGGAGACACTCAGCAAGTTACAGCAGCAGTATCAGCAGTATCAGCAGTTCCTGACGAAGGCTGCAGCTAAAGCATAAGGAAAAAAAACACACTTGCTAAAATCTACTATTTGTATTTATTTAAAGGATCCAGTCATTTTTTATTGCTAAGAGCAGAGGGGAGGCTCAGATGGTTTTTTTAAGGGGGGACCACATGGTTTTTGGGGGGGGGGATGGAGAGGGATCAGTTGAAGCCAACAGGGTATAAAGGGGACTAAAGCAAATTGACTTCCAATGAGAGGGGTGACTAGAATGCTACAGAGCCTTAGGGGGATCCAGTAAATTTTATTTTGGTATATCCAAAGTCCTCAGAACCCCCCCCCCCCCCAACCAGGCAATAAAGAATGACCAGTTCCCGAGTAAAGTGAGAAAAGAAAAGGTGTTCTTGTTCTTTTACGAACACTGGTTTTGACAGTCATATCATGGAGGTAGAGATTTTTTTTAATCAAAAATAGTATTTCCAAATTTCAATGCAAGTTTGATGAATCTCACAAGATTCACTTACGGGTGATAAGCTGTTTGTCCGATGATAATTTATGAATATTCTCCTTAAGATTTAAAACTATAAAAAACGATGCTCCCAGGGGGGTGTTTCACTAAAGAAAGCTGAAAACTTTGGAGCACAAGGTTAGTGCATAAAAGGAATTTGCGTAAAATTGTAAAGTAGCACCAGCGTTCTGTTCATACCATTTACAAATAGATACGCCAGAAACACTTAGCGAACTCAGCCTGCGGCAACGTTTATCATACATAGTCTTACAATAAACAAAGAGTGCAATGATATATTTTTGTTACTTGTTGGCTCCTCTCTCAATATCTCTGAAGGTCTCAAGGGGCAGAAAGGGGGAGGGGGGCCTTAATTAGAAATCATACCTTTTTTTAGCCCTTACGCAAACGACACCACATGAAACCTTGCTAGACAGTTACATCCGAACACAACTGGCCGCGTCTTTTAGCCCTCGACTCTCACTGAGGACTTTTGCTCGTTAACTTTCGTTACTTGATTCACCAACAAAGAGAAGGAAGGAGGACCTTCAGCAGTCTATGATATCTTCCGAAGTTCCGTTCTCTAAGTACACAACAGGATTTTGGTCAACGCCTTTTGAGTTAACGAGAGGTTTTTTTTGTTTGATTTGCCGATATTAGAAAGAGATCCAGGGCCGGTTATTTGCACAAGATCTAAAGCAAACCGCGGGTTTACAAAAGCACTGGGCCTATTCTCTATTGGAGGGTTGTTTTCACTGAAAAAAAGGTCCTCCCACCGCTAGTTTTCTGCCCTCGTGACACCATTCACAAAAATAAATGTTCAGATAAAAGATTCAGCTAAAGTCAAGATAGTTTAGAACGCGGCTTTGTTAAACAAAAACTTTGTTTAAAAACTGGCCCTTAATTCACACATCCGGATGGATCGACGAGACAATGAATCATGTCCAGTCTTTTCAATTGAGAACGTAGATCTTGTTAGAAGTTCAGGAACAATATGAGAGGGATGAAACAGGAAAATTGGTTCTTCTTTAGAGTGACGAAAGCGTTTAAAAATTAGGCAGGGTTTCAGACATTTCCCATGGGTGGAGCTGAGACGTTTTGCCACTTTTCGCACTTGACAAAGGTGACGAAAACTTTTCGTTGTATTTCAAAGTTCTACTTGTGCCCAATATGTCTTATGATTACGCAAATAACAGTTTTACCAAACAACTAACTACTATTGCGCGTGGATCCAAAAAGGAAAAAAAAAATCTGATGAACATGTATGAGCGCGATCTAAGTCATTTTCTTCAGCGGTAACGTAATTTCAAAATGTGATGAGACGGTTTCACTAGAATCAATATTCATTTCTAGAGGAAGGCGATATGAGATATAGATAATTTATCTTTGTTCCACCCAGAAATTTGCTTGCCTCAGTGTTCGCGGGCCAGTCTCAAAGTTCCATATTTGTATCAAAGATTATGGATGAATTAAGTTAAGGCAAGGCAGGTCGCATGCTGAGAGTTTTTCAGTTTTATCTCCAAGCTGTGAAAGAAGTATGGCTCAAAACTCGGCAAGGTTGATTGAAGCTCTCCTGATCGGACTGATTTCCGTGAAGTGCGGCTGCTAGCTGAATATCATCGATCTCCATTTTAAATCAATTACAACTGATTGAGAATGGAGATTGACGATTTTCAGCCAGCAGTCGCGTTTGTGTGATCTGCAGTGTCAAGGAATCGCCTGATATGTTTAAGTTTAGATTTGCAAAGGCAATACTACGTATTTCAAGTTTAAAACAAATGAATTTATATTTTCTCATTGCAGCCATTTGTTGAAGGAATTTGTCGATACAAATATGCGTAGTTAATAATCCTTTCAAATGATTTTTTTCAAATGAAATGTCAAAGAAAACATAGAGGCGATTAACACAAAAGAAACTTCTCAGCTTTAAGGAAGCATCCATTACAAAAGGTTGCAAAGTTAACTAATTACTTCCACCCAGAGTGTGATGTTTTCTTTTGTGACGGTTGCGTCTAGATAAAAACCAATTTAAACTGAAACATTTGATTATTTTGCGTTAGGTTATTTAACCGTTCAAGGCCCGTTAGGGCACACCTCGTACCAGACAATCAGGCAAGTCTGAACGACTGGAGCTAAATTTGATCTATTATTGTGGAGAAAAATTCTTACACTGTTTTTTTTTTTCGTCTTAAAACGTAGTAGAAAATGGCTCATGAGTTGAGGTCGAAGTCTCCTGATCAACGAGACAAAACAAATATCCCGATTTCCACGCTCCCCATAGACACGTGCGCTGAACGAGCTGTTGTAGTTGAAACGCATACTACACGGGAGAGGTCTTCACAACAGAACACAGGTGTGCAATATCAAAACTTGAAAACCAAGAGACTCTGCCAGGGCTCAAAGGGTAAACTTCACACAGCTAAGAGAACAAATATGGAAGGAAAGCACAGCACCATTACGGTGCGTCTTCGAAATCAGGAACTCTGGGAAATGTTTCGCCGCGAGCAAACTGAAATGATTATAACCAAAGCTGGAAGGTATGTTGTACTTCATTTTTTTTCGTTTTAAAAGCAAAAAGTGAATCTCTTATTTGTTTGTGTGTTTGTTAGTCTATGAGAGGGCTCAGAGAAAAGCTTTGCCTTCGCGAACTCGCCTGATTTTCATATAAGTTCGTGCATGTCAAAATTTTGGAACATGATCTTTCATTAAGCATCGTAGTTCCATGCTTCATGCTTTACGATAAAAATTCCATCTAATCATAGCTTCTCTTATATCCACGGGGATAAAAAAACAATTTTCGTTCCTTTCCATTACCGGAACCTATTCATTAACGCATGTTTGAAGACCTTTTCAATATATCTTGCTTCAATATAACGATTTCCGAAAAACTGACCCAAATTATGAAATGTCCAAGAAGTTACAACAAGATTTAGGGTCAAAATCAGTACTTGTTTTTTCATCTAACGAAGTTTTTATGCAAAGTCTTCGACGTGTTTCAAGGTTCTTTTGAAGTTGCTCATCAACAAGATTCCCACGGGAGTGGTTACATAATGGTTTTTTTTAGAAGAAAAACAACTTTCAAACAGCCCGTCTTGCATACGTAATTTGTGTTAACAAAACTTCAAGGAATAGTGTCCGGCTTTTTTGTTCGGTTGTAGAAAAGTTGACTAAGAGCGTAAAAGTTGACTCGAAGCCACCTTGATTTGGTATTTAAACGCCCTGAAACAGTTTCTTCATTCTCATAAAAAGGAGCGCAGAGGATTGACATTTTCGCCTGCGCATTAATTTGGGTGGAGTTTTTTTGTAGTTTAAAGCTGACCGATTTTGTGTTCATTGCTGGCGCATAATTTGCCCTTTGGCAAAAGTTCTGTACTCGTTTTATTTTACTTCATTAGTAGCCCTTAGGCCGTTTAAGAGCGACTAATATCAATTTGCTCTTTTCAATATCACCCCTAAAGATAATGAAGGAAATGATCATCTACTGAGGAAGCTTTTGATAGTCAAATAAATTCTCTTTATCAGCACCTCAGGAAACGTAGAGAGAACAGTAGTGAGAATATACACACTGATGTAGGGGTGGAAAGGCTTATAAGGACAGAAGTAGGCGTGTCTAGATTGAAAAAAGCTCGTTGAACGTAGTCAAGAAAACTCTTGATTCTATGCAATTCTAAGTGACATGTATTAGGCCCGTCTTGGAATACGCAAGTCATGTATTCCACCGTTCTCTACCAAACTATATCAGCGAAGATTTGAAACGTATCCAAAGAAGGGCACTCAGAATAATCTATCCTGACCTGTCATATAGTGTAACACTAGAAACAGCTGGCCTACCGAAACTTCACGAGAGGAGAGAAAAGATTTCAACCAATCTGTTTGAAGAGATAGTCCGTAACCCCACCCATAGACTCCACAGCCTCCTCCCCCAAAGGAAGAGTTGCAGATACGCACTGAGGTGCAAAAGTGATTTCACTCTACCCGTATGCAAAACCGAGCGCTTGAAGAACAGTTTTATTTTTAGCCATATTTATAAGATGTAGATAATTTTCCTTCTTTCTTAACGACGAAGTTGTAATATTTTATACCTCCTTTTTTATCATCTGTATTTGTAAATATTCCGTAATTCAGCCTATGGCTGCAAGGTGTTTATGATAAAGTATCTATTTATCCCTTGCTAATATCGAACCACTTTGACATGCTTAACACCTTCACGCTTCGCATTCTAGGCGTATGTTTCCCGTCCCAGACTTCTTCCTTGGTGGACTCGAGCCTGACCAATACTACGGCTGCGCAGTTGAAGTTGTGGCTGCAGATATGAACCGATATCGTTACAAGACACCCCAAGGGTGGGTTCCTGCAGGGAAAGGAATGCAACTGGACGAGGTGCACTGCAAGTACCTTCACCCCAACTCGGCCAGCCTTGGACAGCACTGGATGGCACAAGGAGCCTTGTTTGACAAATTAAAACTGTCCAATCACATTATACCAAGTAGTAACAGCGTAAGTGATATTTATTAATGACACTAATCATAAAGCCCGCACTAGCCCTAACCCTAACCCTAATCCGAACCCTTAATGTCATTATCTGTGCACCTACGGGAAAAATATCATCATCCCTAGAAAATAATGATAAATGTTTTCTTTGAAAAAACTTGGATTAATGTCCCCTATTGTAGGTGGTCGTCAGCTCTATGCAGAAGTACGAACTAAGACTTGTTATCACTAAACTGGGCATGCACCAATGTGACCGATGGGTATTCAACTTTCCCGAGACCCAGTTCATCACGGTCACTAGTTACCAGAATCCGCGCATGACTCAACTCAAGATCGACAACAATCCATTCGCCAAGGCGTTCAGAGAAGGAAAAAGGTTGGTTCAATCAAATGAATGCCCTCTACATATTGTATTCATTAGAACTGAGTGATAGGAAAAGTAACAGTGTCTCGCGTTTTGACTTATGATGAGTTTTAGGTAAGGTTCGCAGTGTAAGAATACCTTTTTCTTTAGGCACTGAAGCTAAATTAGTCCGGAAACTCACTTAAGTGTGTGTGATCCTTAATTTAACTGAAGATGATGGTGACGACAAAAACAATAATAACAACAGTAATAGTAATAATGATAATAATAATAATAATGGAAACTTTATTTGTGTTTTTAAATGTACAATTGTAAATCTCACTACGTATAGGCAATTTACAAATGCTGCTTGAGATTGGCTTATTCAACACACACGCAAAAATTAAAATTGCATCAAATCTGGGTTGTCCCAATTCCTATTTCTACAACAAAAGACGTAATATGATGCTCTAATAGCTATATTTATCCTTTTCTTGATTATGTAAAGTTGCTGCTTTTTGGCAATGTCTATGTCATTCATCATGCCTAAGAACGTAGAGCATTCAGCATTCATCTAAGAAAACGCCAAGGGAGCTCATGGAGAGATTTACAAATTTCACACATCTGAAAGTTCTACTCATTTCGTTGATCAAGTTCCGATATTTTCATTTTTTACGCACTGCATTGTTGTACAAGTTAGATTCAAAACCAACTGTTAATTCTAGAACATATAGGCACTTGGACTGGGTTAGGAAAAGAAGATCTGGGCGATAATTTTCACCAGTTATTATTGAGGGATTTAGAAAACCAGTAACATCTGCATAATAATAATAATAATGATAATAATAATAATAATAATAATAATAATAGGACTTAGGACTTGAGTTGAACGAAAGAAAGTGCTCAGTGGCCCATGTGGAAAGAGGGAAATTGGATTCAGAGGAGCCAGTGAGTGTTGGGGACAGTGAGAGGAAGGTTATCAAGAGTTTGGGTGAGGGATCTCATTACAAGTTCCTTGAATTTATTGAAAGCGCTAAATAGGATGACAATCTCAGTCTCGAGATCGCAGGCAAGACTTATTTACAACGTCTATCTTTGATATGGACTAGCCCGCTCTCAGACTACAACAAGGTGCGGGCTTCAAATCAGTTTGCGATGCCGGTGCTAAGCTACTTGATGCTCACCCAGTGCTAGCCCATAGCGGTACTTAAGAGACTGGAAAGTGAAGCAGAAAGGTTATCGTTGAGAATGGGCCGGGGCAAGCACCCTCTCAGGTTTACAGCCCTAGTATATCTACCGAGGGGGCTTGGGAGCCGTGGGCTGAAGTGTGTTGAACGAGAGTACAAGCAAGTTAAGGTTAAGGCTGCAGTAAGACTCTATACTAATGAGGATCCCGCTACGGAGGTAGTAAGGCGGTTTGAGGAGAGGTCAGAAGAGATGGGCCGGCGATCAATGGTGAAGGATGCCAAGAAATATGCATCTGAGTTTGGGCTCAACTTATCTCTGGTGCATCCCCAACCATTGGTCACATGTCTAACGAACGATTTGAAATTACCTGTGCAGAAGATTGGGATGTGGTTGAAGACTGCTGCCAAGGAAAGGGATGTTGAGGAACTGAAAGCAGAGGGATGGCAAGGACGTTTGTTAACTGAGAGATGGGAGGATCAAGCAGTTGGAGATCCCGGGAATGTTTTTCTTGGATGAGCGAGTGGAAGACTGCGCCGACTCACACCATAGCGGGACTGCAGGGACCATACCAGCAATTTCTACCAACGAAAGTCTACCACCAGAAAAAGACAGGGACTCACACGAGTGAGGATGTGAAGTGCCGCATGTGTGGTAAGGCCGCTGAAACGCAAGCGCATGTGCTAGCAGGTTGTGGAGCGCTGGCCCAGTCTAAATACATAATTCGGCATAATGCAGCACTTAAGGTAATTTTCTACGAACTCTTGAAAGACCCAGACTTAGTCACAACAGGACCACCGTGGTACTCTCAGAACATGCCGAAGCCACTTTGCGAGAACAAGAGAGGAAAGGCACTCTGGGACATACCACTATATGCAGAACACGCGGAGGTGAGAAACAACAGGATAGACTGTACGGTTATAGACAAGGAGAGGAAGAAAGTAGTGTCACTTAAAATGAGCTGTCCATGGGTCAGTAATAGAGAGATCAAATGTGCAAAACTTGACAAGTACGCTCCGCTGCGTTACGAATTAAGAAGGAGATGCCCAGAGTACAAGATTGAGCAGCATAACATCATAATAGACGCACTTAGAGGGAGCTCGCGAAGGGTCAAGGGAAGCTGATGTCACTCAAGTGCTATTGAACATGCAGAAAGCTGTAGTCTCTAGTTCCCTTAATATTGCCAGGATTTTCAAGGCCCTATCGGACTAAGTTCTTTCAGCGACGTCAGTTTTAAGTACAGGTTTTAAACATTTATCTTCATTTTTGGGTCTATGGGTATACCATTTTAGAACTCTTAGGTTTATTTGTGTCTGGACTTTTAAGGTCCTAGTGGACTAAGTTCCTTAAACGACATTAGGTTCAAGCATAGTTTTAATAGGTTGATGGAGCATTCATTTCCTTTTAGGGTCTAGGGGCACACAATATTTTTTTTAAAGTTTAGCTTCATCTATGTAGTAGTGACAATTGAATAGGCTACGCCTTTGGCGCCCTATATCAATCTTATTTGTAATCTGAAACATTTAGAAGTGTACACTGCTTTTATAAATAACGATGATGATATTAATTTGTCAAACTCTTTGGTAACCTTAGTTGAAGTAGCTTTGATTATATTTTCATATTGACTTGTTTTATTGAACTTTATTTCAGGTCGAGCCGACGGGACAGCACAGGATCAAAATCCAAGAAAAGACGCCTGCGTTTTCCATCTCCGCCACCCATAATACGTTATCAGACCCCCTTCATGAATTTCCTCAAAAGCCAAGATCAACCAGCACTAACCGCTGCCTTGGTACCCCCGCCACCCCCACCACCCCCACCCCTGTCACATAATTGGCCTGAGGACCCGTGTATGATAAGAAACATTCCTTTCAAGAACGACTTCCCATTTCCTTGGGAGCAAGACGACTTGATACCCGGTCAGATATCCTCGGTTCCATCTACCAACTCAAGTCTTAAAATGGAGCTCAATCGGACCTTGCACCTGCGCGAAAGTCTTTCTTTCGGGCCACATGACCTGCCAACAGACGACATACAGACGCAGTTTCCTGCTCAGTGCTGGTCAGAGCCTCCGCTGGGTTTTAACATATTTGAGGATGCGCAAACGCAGATGCAGCATTAAGTTCACGTGACCAGATTTGGCGGGAAAGTTAGATACTTGAAACTTCCTGTATAGTTTAACGAAATGTTAAACTATACAGGAAGCTTACACCAGCAGCTTAATGAGCCGCTGGTTGATGCACGCATTTTGATCGAAAGCGAAGTGTTGTTTCAGCCAGAGAAATGTCATTTTAAGTTTGGAAACACTACAGACCCTTGTATGCTCTGGGGTAGAATATTATACCTTCTGTCAATGGAACCTTTGTAAATTTGAACAACTTTGGAACCAATTTGTCAAATAATATTCTTATATTCTCTCTCGTGCAAAGAGATAGACTTTTTTTTGGTCAATATTTTTGAAGAACGGAAGAGAGCGTAAATCCTATCGTAATATATTAAGCAGAATTAACACAACATTTCTAACGTGTCTAAACGCATTTCAGTGTTCCTGCGTGTATGATCATAAATAATTATTTAAATGTTACTTTCTCTTCCCTCTGAGTGCTTAAATAAGTGAGTGTTCCTACCAACATTGTTTATTTGTTCTCCATCATTAACTAATGAGAAAAACCGTTGTTAGGTTGTTGTACAATAGCTTCAGCCTGTTTGACGAACCTTCGTCACAAGACGATTTCATGAGATGAAAGGTCAGTTCGGCAAGTATTACTTGAATTTCATCGTTTTTCCACATTGTATGTTATACGTGGCAGAAATTTGGATCCTACAATTTAGAATCGGCTTTATTAAACAACGGATGTATTTTCTTTCAAATGTCGTGATGAGTTAAAGTTACGAATCTATCGTATACATGTTATAAATAGTGTTCCTAATTCGGATTTTAGTCGAAATAAAATCTGAAACGGATATTTGATACAGAATCTGTTTGACATTTGACGTAGTATTTTTTACCTTAATACAACTAGCGATAATTTTCTGCTCTCCATCACGTGACGCATGTAGCATGAACAATTTACCTCTGTTTTTATCAAAAAGCTACTTGAGTGGATGTTTTTAGGGTACATTTCACTCTCCCATTCTCGAAAGTTAACAGACTCACCCCTTCCCACCCGAAGAAATGTTCAGAATGAGTCAATTTCTAAAATTCCATTTATACGACATCGAGCGGTTTTGAGGATAAAAAGTGGCCACACAACGGTTTCTTTCTCTGCAATTTGATTAGCTTCTTAAACAAGCGTGGAAATGTGGTCAGTTGTTTTGTTCTAGTGATGCTCTCTCTAGAATATAAATTGGGATAAAGATGCAATACGAATGGGGGACCTGTAAGGGCGAAAAAAAAAAAGAGTTGCTCTGTTATAGGCTACTTGATCACAAAAAAAAGGAGATAAAAATGGCCTATGAATATCCTAAGGGTTTTCTTTTCTTTTATTTTAGCCGAAAGTGGGAAAAAGATCAAATTTCACGACTAAGAATTTGGCTCAACATCGCTACTTCGAATATGTGTTCGGACAATTATATGACTTTGTGACTGCTTTGTAAAGAATTTAGACAAATGTGCCACTCTATCATTGTCACCTTGAAACATCGATGTTGTTTAAGTACCAGTTGTAATGATTTAATCACTGATATTCGGTGTGAGAATAAACAAAGGCGAGAGGCGTCTACAAAATTTCATTTTCGTTGCTTATTTTTACGTGTTTTCCGTTAAAGAACGCTTTTCTTCCCTCTTTTACAGATTTTAGTATTTTAATGTATTTTTATTTGGGATTTAATAACAGCCCAGCAAAGCTTGAAGCGAGTCAGTTCCTTGGGAAAACATTATAATCGTATTCCAGTCAAGAAAAGTGAACCAAATTTTTGGACAGTCCGTAATTAAAAATAGCCGGCCATACAATACAGGTTACATAACTAATTTGTTCTTAAGAGAGCGTGGAAGTATTTCAGAGGACATTTCAAGCCGTTGACCTTATGATTCAAGTTATACAGAGAATAGGAATTATGGAATCCATAAAACTTGCCTACGTGAGATGTAATGATTATTTCTTTTAGGAACACAGTACTAATGAAAGAACATGTTGTGATTTTTTTATCATCATTATTATTTATTTATTATTTTTTTTGCAATAATCTTATGACGTCAGTAGCAGTATGGTTAGTCACGCAAACGTTAAATGAAAGTTCCAAAGATCCTTGTCAGCTCTAAAATCTAATTCCAATCGGATCAATAGCTATTTTTTCAAGGAGAATTTTTTTCGGAACAGTGAGTTATGAGGATTGTTTATTTTGGTCTTCTCCCATTTCCGTTTCGGGTTTATCACTATTGTCTCGGTCGTTGACTTCTGACTTCCGGTAAGTATAGTGTATCGTTCTATTTCATGGGGGGTCGTCGAGTATTTTCAATATGCAGACATACAGCGGTTATAAACGAATATTTGATCTCAGCAAGCCGTGGCCGTGGCCCAAAACTCAAGAATGAGAATCGTGCGTAATCTCTCCTTTGAAAGTTAACGGGACGCACCTTTCGGGCGTCTGAATATTTGAGATGATGCCCGCGCAAGATTTACCCGGCTCGCAAACTCCTGGCCAGGTAAGTTGGCATGAACAATTTGACTACCAACGATTGCACGCATTTCGCGAAGATATTGGCTTGATTTTGATGCACACCTACCTTTATATTACCGCAA
This sequence comes from Stylophora pistillata, assembly GCF_964205215.1. Taxonomy (NCBI): domain Eukaryota; kingdom Metazoa; phylum Cnidaria; class Anthozoa; order Scleractinia; family Pocilloporidae; genus Stylophora; species Stylophora pistillata. Next base: position 12,790,186 of record NC_142522.1, on the reverse strand, counting down.
GTTGCTATTTTCGTAAGAGTTTGATTTGAATTTTCTCACGGAGGATTCTCACGTTCTTGCCATCGTATGGTTCCAATTTTTTTCGCGTTGTTGGTCGTGACAAGTACAATGCGTACGTTATGTTTTGATGCAATATGCTGAGTAAGTTATTCCCTGATTTAATGACTCATTTAAAATTGTCGTAAATTCGATAATATTGATATCAAATATGGTTTCCATGGCGTAGAATAAAAGAGCTAGTGAAGTGTTAACAAATTTAGAATGGAAATTTCCTGCCGGAAATTCTTCGAAAATATTTTACAATGAAACATGGCCTTGATGTCGACTTCTGAAATTACACGAAGACTAGTCTAGCTGCAGTCACTTCTGGACAATTTCGAAATCTCGTCTTATCTAGAAACTGTTTATTTTCGAGTGACACTAAGCTCTGTATGCTTTAATTGTGTTTAGAGAGTCTTCTGGAAGGAAGAACGTGAAGACGAAGCCATTTATTCGGTGTCATTGAAGAAAGTGAGATACCACTCAAGCGATAAGCTTCTTCCTATTCCAGACGAAGACGAACAACCAATCTCTCATCTTCAGTGGGAGACAATGAAGATCAGAACCATTAAAGTCGGTTCTTTAACGAAGCTTGTGGAACACTTAGCGCCACCAATTGCTTCATTTGACGAGGTTGATCCTGGTTATATTATGGCGTTCATGACTACGTATAGAACTTTTTCAAAAATGACGGAAGTTGTGGATCTCCTTTTCGAGCGGTAAGATTATTTCGAATTTTTTGTTATTTGGTAAATTTCTGGCATAGAAAGAGAACTTTCTAACAATCTTATTTTGGTTCTCCCGAAGGACAAGTGTTCATCTTTTGTTTTCTACTCGTGAATTAACTTTCTATTTTTGAAATTAAAGTCATCAAAGAAAGTTATTTTTAATACTCATTCGGGACACTTCGCCTGCCAGTTATCGTTTGAAACGACTAGATTTTTAAGTCCAGTACCCATCGTAACCCAAAATAATTGTTCGTGTGTACTTTTGGGTCCACCAATGGCATGATTTGTCGCGTCTGTTATTCTTGGAATCAAAGAGAGCAATCGTGCTTGAATGATTTTAATGCATACTCATTGTTAAGCAGAGTTAAGCAGAGTCAAGCTCAAGTCAAGAATTTGGTTATTGATGTAACAGTAATTAAACTAATTATTGGTTGGCACTGTCTCGTCACAGAAACAGTTTTTCAGCGCGGCAGAGCAATTTGCAAAAATAACACAAGTGCATGGTGTTAAAAGATACTTTGACAAACAACTGAAATCGTCAAAATGTTAGCTATTAATTAATTACCTGGCTGCGTTTGGCTACCTTGCACCTTTAAGAAGTATATTTTTTTGTACAAGGGAAAGGGTTCTAAAGCGGCCTTAAAAGAGGACACTCCGGTTTGTGCTTGAGAGTTATGAAATCAATGAAGTTGGAATTTGGTCAGCAAGGTTTTTTACTGTGTAAATAAACACGGGGACAGTGACTGATTTGTCTGGTAAATAAACGTGGGAACTATGAGTTATCTGTATGACAAGGAGGAAGTTGTCAAGCAGAGTTAAGCCTGGCCATAATAGAGAGTACTGTCGGTTGTGATGGAGGGTTGTGATGTCAAGGAAGTTGAAATGTGGTCAGCAATGTTTTTTGCAGCAGCTGTGAAAAAAAACACGGGGCTAATGATTGATCTGTCTGGTAAAGAGGAAGTTGAAAGAACAGGTGACATTTATCATAGCAGGAAAGAGAGTAGTCCTCAGCCACATGTTTTTGTGTCAAAGGACTTTCATATTGCCATATTTTATCAATAATGAAAGAAAAATTTAACTTTCCTTTTCCTTTCTCAGTGATTTGCATTTCTCCTAAATACAGAGTTTAAAATAAGTCTTCCAGCTCTAGGCAAAAAATTATTTAGTAACTGCTGATAAAACTGCTCAGAGAAAGCTGTTATAACTCTTTATTCTTTGAGACTTAAACAATAATGAGACTTATTTTGTGGAAGCCCCAAAACTCTTATAAAATGTTAGGTGACTCACACCAAAACTCAGTTTCAGGTAAAGGGGAACATTTAAGTAGAGTGTGTGTTTTTAATAGTGGCAGTAACATTTTGTTTTGTTTTTCCTTCAGTTACCAAATATTCATGGAAAATGCTTCTCAGGAAAAGGAAGAGGTTGCTGATAAAGTGTTGAGGTGGGCAGTAAATTGATCAATGATAAATTGCCAATGTATCTAACTTCTGCCAAAAGTGTTTCAGTTGCAATATCCAAAATTGTGCTTTGCTAGTACAATCGAACTATGATGGAAGTTCTTAGAGCCTTTTTTAATTGCTCAAAGGGACAGGAACAGGATTTTCAAGTGAGAAAAGTAGGGAAGGGGAAACTTCACTGGCATATTATATACCCTGACTTACCTTGAAGGCTTGTCAAAATACAGCAGAACTTTCAAAAACAGTCAGCAACACTACACAGAAAAAAATTCAAACAAGATAACATGTGTTTTTCCCATCCATTGTTTCCATAGGGGCATTGCGTCAGTGTTTCATGTATGGCTAGAGCATTTTCCATCTGATTTTGATGAGCCCGGTTACACAACTCTACTTAAGATACAGAACTTTGTTGTGTCAGAGATGAAGGCTAGTCATGGAGAAGAGTTAGCCAAGAAGATACAACAACGTCTTGATAAATTCAGGATCACTCCATTTGAAGATGAAGGTGAGAATCTTTACATCTGTGCTGGGTTGTTCAAAGCACGACAAATCTAGGCTAGAGTCAACCAATAACTTTTTATCTAACTTTGTGGCTTTTCAGATAGTTTTAATTGTGTACATTTTTCCTTCAGTTGCAACATTTGTGGGAAGAACCCTAAAATGTAAGCCCTAATGTATGCTCTATTTAAAAAAAAATCAATGAAAAGTTAAACTTTTAATTCTGGATTTAAATGCTTTTCAAAATCCCTTCTTGTTCGTTTAATCAATAATGCCCTTTCAAACAACTAGGCCCTGCTTGGTTTCAGTGAGGGTAGTCATTGCAAATTTAATGGAATGTCATTTTAGCCATGATATTCATTTCACAGAGAGAGTAAAGTAAAGAATTAGAAGCTAGGAGATGCATGGAAAATGCTGAAATTTTGATAAGTGAAGGTTACACTCCCATCAGCTTATTAAACAGTCAGTAATTAGATACACTCTACTAGTAAATGAATCATTGTAATGTTTTGTATTGTATAATTTGTTATATTTACAAGTCATATAGTTTATAGCTCCATTGACAATATACTTAGGGCTCAGTCTCCCACACCATGTGCATTGCTCATAGTTTTTGCCATTTTATCACCAGGGTTAATTTTGAGCAAAAGATTTAGAAGCTTACCTGTAAGGAACAATAGCTTCAAATTGTCACCAGAGAGATCCTCATGTAAAAATCATCATGGTCATTAATTGTTTACAAGAATACAAGTAGTCTTGATGCATACAAGTTGTGTTTTATTTATTTTTTCCAAGCATTGGTGGTCCCTTCATGCATTGATGACAAATTGTCATCCAGTTCACTCTAAACTTTTTCCTTGACTCTGCATACAATGGTAAATGGTTCATTCCATGATAGTAACACGATACCTTAATAGCAGCCTATGCTGCTATTAAGGTATTGAATCATTCACTTTCACTTTCACATTCACTTAGTTAAAACTAACGCATTTTTCTCAACTTGATGTTTTGCTCTAGATATTGACATAATTACGTGTCCTCTCCCTGTATCACCAAAGTTTGGTTTTCAAGATGACATGTGCTCGATACCAGAAGAGAATGAGTCCTGTTTGGACTTCCTGACCCTACCACCTAATGAGTGCGCCGAGCAGCTAACAATGATGGATGCGGTAAGTATTTATATAGTCTATGTAACAAACTCTCTTTGGAGTTTAGAGATTGGAAGAAGTAGAGGATGAAAAATAAGGGTGTACTCAAGCCAAGTGGCCCATCCAGCCTGAAGTTTATCATTGTTTCCATAGCATGAAGTACTAGGAGTATTACCACTCTCTTCTGGATGGGATGCTAAACTGTCATAAAGTTACCCCCCCTCCCCCACTGTAAAATGTTTTACCCATTCAAGAACATAATGCAGTGACCTGGCCTGGTCTCAAACCCAGACCTCTAAACTCAGAGTCTATCTCTCCAACCATTAGGCCACTGGATTTCCTCCAGAAGCGGGGAAACCTCAAATTAATTGTTTTTCTTCAGAATTTTAAGCGTGAGCACTTGAAGTAGAATATAAGGGGAGTTAACCTTTTTCCCCCCATGAGTGACTTGCAGCTAATTTTTTCCTTACAATATCACCACTGAATCACACATTAAGGTCAAGAGTATAAAGAAAATGATCACTGCCCAAAGAAGCTCTTGGTTATAAAACAAATTCTCTTCATCAACACCTAAGGAAAGGTATAGAGAATGGTATGGGATAAGATGCCCACCTATTACTGAATTTTTCCCCCAAAAAAACTTCAATGTTGTGATATGGGAAATAAAAATGATTACATCATCTACACTTGTCTTAAAGATTCTTGTCTCTTCACATAACCAATGGAAGTCCACTTTTTCAAGGTTTTCTTGGCCCACTGAAGTCACAGTCTGACTCTTAAATATAGTCTTAGTTATGAACTTGTTGTATATAAACAACAGCCTTCCTTTGGTGGCAAATCACATCTGGATATTTGACAATGTTTGTTCCAAGATGCGGAACAGTTTCCCAAACTGTTTACTGCATGGGATGTTCACCTTTCGGTGTTCTGTCATATGACTTTATGAACAAAAGAAACAAGTCCCTCCTTCTGTAAATAGCACAAAATGCTCTGTCATCTTGAGTTAAATGTTAAAGGAAGATTCATTGTAGTAGATGAAAGGTTTAGTTAATATCACCACGGGGGTGTATCCTCAGACATTCCCTAGTTTTAGCTGAGGAATGTTCTGTCATGTGATGCATTCAGACCAATTGCACATGAGCAAAAATGTTCGATGGACTATAACTGCAGTTCACACATGTGCAGTTTCAAGTTATTTTTTATCTTATACACCTTTCATAGAAACTGTTCAAGAAGGTAATTGCTTGGCATTGTCTGGGATGTGTTTGGGGTAAGAACAAGAAGGAAGGAAGAGCAGCTACAGTGAAGGCCACAGTTGACCAGTTCAATGCTGTGTCTCTTCGTGTCATCTCCACCATCTTAACATGCACTGAAAGCAAAACAAGTGGGCCAAACATGAGGGGGAAGTACATCACACGGTGGATAAATGTAGCACAGGTAAACTAATCAAATTAATTTTGATGGATTCTTTACATCCTCCTGCACAGTATTACTTGGTTGATTATCTCATCGAGGTTGACGGATATATTTAATATTTGACAATATAGCCTTTTGATTTTAGCTCTTGACACAACACTTTGCCTTTAGAACTCTGCTCAGATATTTGACAATGTAGCCATCAGGGTACAAACCTTTTTCACAACCTTTTGCCTTAAAGTTTATAACTCTGCTCTGCTCAAAATGCCTAGTTTTGAAAACTTGCAAATGTCAGGTTTGGATCCTCTGTAATATCATATTGTTTGTTTTAGCATGATCATCTGGATTGCCCCAGTTTCCCCTGCCCCCCAACCCCCCCCCCCCCCCCACCATCTCTTTCCATTATCACCCTGAATGGAACTCAAGTAAGTGGATGGAATAATCAGTTACTACATATAATCAATCACAACTTAATGAGTCTGGGTGCAACTGAGTTGATGTTTATGCCTGGTTTCTATATCATCACTCAGGTCATCTTGTCAATAAAATGGGAAACCAGGCCTTCTAATAGATTGTAACAGATCAGTATAACTTTCAAAAGGCAAAACTTGAAAAGTGCATTACAGTTCATGCTGGTCAAGCTTGCTTTCAAATATATTAATATTTGTTAAATGGATCAGTTCTTCTTGTTATGTTTTGTAGGAATGTAGAGATCTGAAAAATTTCTCATCGCTCAAAGCTATCTTGTCTGGTCTGCAGTCAGCTTCAATTCACAGACTCAAAAAATCTTGGTCTCATGTTTCTAGGTAATTACATTTCCAGCCATATAGTACTAAGAAACAAACATATTGTGCTGAAAATGACAAAATGCTTATTGTTATTACTTTGTTGGGCATTGTGGCATATTTCTCAGTTCTCATTTTCTCAATACCCTCCAAAGTGGTAAAGATAGTAATACAGCTTATGTTCCTTTGCATAAATTTGTTTTTGGCCCTTCCCAGGGCTTATCGTAACCCTGTTGGCTTAGGCTAAAATGACTCTGAGCTAGGCTCAAAACAGGTTTAGCAGTATGTCCATGAACATAACCTCTATTGTGTACCTACATAAGTATGGGATAAACTCAGTGCAACAGAGTAGTAAAATATTTCTCTGAAATGTAGAAAGAACTTCATCATGAGCCTCTTCATTTCCAAGCAATGTGAGAGGGGCTAATGCCTTAAGCACACAAGTACAAAAATAAACCACAGACCTTACTCCAAATTGATTACAATTTTGTTGTCAGTGTGGAGGTATCTTAATGAGCACTCTTTGCGTCAGGGGCATTTTCAGAATTCAAAAGTGTTTAAGTGTAAATTCAGGCAGGGAGATCCAATTGACATTATGCCAAAGGAATGATATTATCTGCCATTTCTGAATATGCTGCGTATGCTTCTAGAACGCCATAAGACATAACAGACGAGTACTTGGTGTTTCTTTCTTTTCTTTTTCTTTTTTTTTTGTTTCCGGGTGACTGCTGTTGGTTAGATACTGTGCTGCAATTCATTTTTTCAATACGGAATTTTGCTTCTCTATTCTTCTTATGACTTTAAATCCACCCAAGAATAACCCCCTCCCCTCCCCCCCCCCAAAAAAAAAAAAACAAAAACGAAAAAGGAAAAACGGATGGTCCTTGAAAATACTTGGTGTAAAGGTGGCATTAAAACAAGATTAAAGAGCAACTACCATTTATTTTTTTCCTCGTGCTGTCACCCCTGACAGTTAGCTCAATGGATAGAGCTGGACTGTTGAGCGGGAGGTCGAGGGTTCAAGCCCCGGCCGGACCAACACTCAAGGTCTTAAAATAATTGAGAAGAATATGCTACCTTTTTATAACATCAAGAGATGGTTAGATATTCTAGTCTTCTAGGATAGGAACGAATAGATGGAGGTCCCGTCTCCTGCAAGGTTAGGGGTAGGAGACGTTAATTTCCCACGCACGAGATTAGTGTGATGGATGCCCTCCCCTGGGGTGGGATGGGTGGGATTTATTGGGTGGACTACTCGCATGGTTCGAATATGTTCCGTTCTAGTCCTACCCTATTGCGGTAATGCAACGAAAATAGTTAGGTATACTCATTAAGCTTTTTGAGAAAGAGGAAAATGATCACTAACCAAAGAAGCTCTTGATTATTAAACAAATTCTCCTTGTCAGCACCTTAGGAAATGTATAGAGAACAGTATGGAGAATATGCATACTGATACGTATGATGCTCGATCCTCGCAGTAGAGTTGCACACTGATGTTAGGGTGTAATGAGTTAACATCATTTATCATGGCTATTTTTCATTACATTTAGTATTAATGTTGTTTATCGTAATGTTTCCCTCCAGAGATGTTCATAATTTGTTTCTTGAACTGTCAAACATTTTCTCAGAAGACAGCAATCAGCAGAGTAGTAGAGAACTTCTTATGAAGGTCAGTATTGGCTGAAACAATTTAAATTTTCCTCCTAATATATGAGTCCTGAATCGTACATTAAGGTCACGAGAATAAAGGAGAAGATTACAAACTAAAAAAGCTCCTGATTCCTGCTCCACATTCTTGAATATTGATGTTAGGAACAAATAGTGTTCGTGGATATTAAATATTCGTGGATATTTTCGCACCAGATGGAGGCTTTTGTTTATAAGTATTACAGAAAGATCACTTTTTGCCAATTAAGGCGTGCACACAGAACCCCCCTCCCTCCCTCCCTCCTTTCAGAATTTTGGCAAAACTAAATAAACAATCATCAATCGTCTTGGTACAGTTTACAAAACGTACAACAGTCAATATTGTTTGGGGGAAAGGGTGTGTGTTTTCTGAATCAATATTTGGACCTTAATAAAATAATTCCTTAATATCTTCCCCTGCTCTGTTGGTTTTGCAAGACATTGATTCTGTCATTAACCACCTCCTAAACTTTGTTTCCACGGAAGATTTCAAAGGAGCTCGAGCGGCTTAAAAGTTTTTTTTTCCTTCATAACAGGAAGGAACTGCAAAGTGGGCGCAGCCGGAAAGTTCACCAACAAAGAAATTGCCGAATATGAAGAAACGAAAGTCACGCTTCATGGACCTGGTAAGTGTTCCTATGGCGGTGTGACATACTTGTTCATTAACCTTTGCCGGTAAAGCTTAAAGCCTCAACACAAGGGTTATTGTTGATCTTTTCTTGTATTAACTGCAATCTTTGTGTCATGGTCTCTTTCTATACGGATACCCAAGACTACGGGCAGCCCTTGCTTTTCGGCGAAGTCCGTTACGCGAGTCAAAAAAAAAAAAAAAAAAAAAAAAAAAATCGGTGAAAAAATATGATGTTAGCGTGCCGCGTAGAACTCTGGGATTGAGGCGCCCGAAAAGTATACCGGGCGGACTTCGACGAAAAGCATCGAGTGCTCGTAGCATACCTAAACTGATTATATGATTAACTTGAAACTTTTTTTTAACAATATCAACACAAATAATTCATCGAGCAGGGGATGAGGACATGAAAATATAGTAGCTAAGGGGTGATATTGCCGGCCAGTTAAATATGGTCTAATGTTTAAGTACGTTTTAAATTTCCTTTCTAAAGGCTCCACGTATGCATTGCCCAAGCGATTTTGTTAAAAAAAAAAAAAACTCCCACGTCCAAAGTGTATTCAATTCAATAGTTTGTGTGCTGTTCTGTTTTACCTCAATCTTGCACTTAACAATTTGCTCGTCAAATATTACTGAAACACTGCCAGCACATGCATACCTTTGAATCAAACTGTCTTGAATACGAAGAGCATTTCATGGCACTACAGGCCTAATAGACACTGGTTCACTGTTCTTTTGGAGATAGTCAAAACATTCCGAAGTGACTCAGTTAAAGGAATGAAAATGTGAGTGAAGTAGTATTGGCAACCGAAGTGTCCATAGTAAATCCTACAAATGTGAAGGGATATCTGCGTCATTATGAGCATGTACACACTTGTATGAAGAGAAGGTATGTGAAAATAAATGCGTAATTGACTCAGCGTGAGGTCAAGTTGGCTGGATATTGATCCCGTTCCTTCTTTCCGACGCCGCAAAAATGAAAACAAATTCGCGAAATTTTTCATGTTTTCTTTGTTTCGACTGTCGTCAACGTTTCAGCATTGCCATTAAAACTGTCGGAAAGCATTTTAACTGCGAGATAAGAGATTTCCCAAACTTACGTTAGCATGGAAGGATCACAGAGAAGGAGTTAGCGAAGCCTAGAAGCCAGTGTAGGCTGACCGGTGAAGACTAATAGTTTAGTTGTCGAAAAGTAGTGACCTGTAATAGATAGTGACTCTAAATCACGAGACAAACTATTCAATAATCATTTATCATCATATCCACGATAGACAAACAAATCTTTCACGTTAATGACATTTGTGGTTTGAGTTAGGTAATGGTGTGAATTTATCGCCAGCTCAATGGTTCATTCAAACTTGTCGTTAAAGAGTTTTTAATGTTTATTTCCCTCCTGCCTCGATTAGCTTCGCTATTTTGCGGGTAGGGATTGTTAAATTTTTGTTTTCATTGTTATGGAAGAAAAAAATTCTCCCAAGGTGTTTCCGTTGTCGAACCAATATTTTGGAACAGACCCTTTTACTTGGGCGTCACAGGACCAAGTTCACGTTCTTGTAGTCCATTTCGTCGCTGTCTACATGCGCACAAAGCTTCTGACCCACAAGATAAGATACGGCGAAACTCGCTCCTGAATGTAGAATTCATTCCGGCATATATGACGGGATTGATAGTGTTTGAAATGTAGAGGAAAAACATGCACAACAGTTCCACACTTCTTGGCATGTGTGATACTAACGAGAAACGTCTCATTATGACGATAACCCACAAAGGAATCCAGCACGCCACAAAGGTAAAAACAACAATGAAGAGCAATCTGCTCAGTCGGATTTCTTGAATGGAAATGCGTGCGTCGTTCCTTCTATGTCCTCTTAACGAGGGAGAAATCCCTGTCAGATGTTGACGAACAGCTTTTAGAACTTTCGTGTAACAAATAGTAGTGACAACCAGTGGCATGACAAGAAATAGTGTTAAAACTATTATGTAGTGGATAATCTTGGCTTCTTCCCCAAGGTGTTTGATCGAGCATTGCGCATAACCAGGTACAAACTCAAAGTCTTGCCATTTGGCCAGTTTTGGAATTGCGATGTAATTAGCCACAAATAACCAGACCAAGAGGACCCATAAACGAGACTTTTTGCGCGAAAATATTTTCTGGTAGCTTGTGTTTGATCTGCATATGCGAACATATCGGTTGACCGCTGTTAAAGCCATAGTTGCCGGCGAGACGTAGAGCACAAATAGACTCATGAAGGCGTGAATTTGGCAAATAGCTTCTCCAAACGGCCTTTTTCCTGTGAACAGTATTATTTCACCGATAGGCATCACAAAAACAGCGGAGAGCAAGTCGCTTACGGCCAATGCTATGATATAAAGATTAGTTTGGGTACGTAATCTTGGATTTCTGTAAACAGATAAGCATACCATGATATTTCCTGCCAGTGAGAAAAGGTTTAAAAGGACCAAAGAGGATCCTTCGAGGCCTACCAGTCCCAAGCTTCTTGCTGCAAGATCATCGGCCATCTTAGGTACCTGCGCCTCCCTGTCTTGTGGCTAACAGCGAACACAACGTGAAAGAAGCTCACTGCAAAAAATCAAGTCAAAATGCTCAGACGTGGCCCGAAGCACAATTTTTCCCCATCAGAAACCCGAATCCCAGCCTGCATTATTTCCATTAAAAACAAAATCGAAAAACCGAGTTTACACCTGAAAGAGAGAATAAGACAAAATACTTACAAAAAGTCAAAACGGCTCTCTTTATCACTCATACAACCGAAAATGGGTTTTGGATATCATGACGGAACTGACCTCAGTTGATATAAGTGCGCCTAAGAGTTGCTTTGTAGGTGAAGTCTTATATAACCACTGACGCGGAAATATTTGCCTTTCGCTAAAATTAGAAAATCTCTTGTCTTCTTGCATATTTCTGTTTCCTCTCATTTTGTTTAGAGTGTCTTTTTCGCTGTAAGTCTTTTAAATTAAAATAATGAAATTTAGTTTAAAGAATGTGTTTGTGACTATTTGTATTTTAGTGATGACTGTGTAATCAAACCGCAAACCGTGGCAAATTGCTGAGTGATATCGTCCTCGAGGCTGTAAACGCAGGTTTTTAATTCAAAATTTGAGTATATAAGGAAGTCCATGAGCCAATAAGTACAGTTGGGCGACAAGGCAAGTTATGCTTTTAGATAGCGAAATATCACAGAGATGAAACGCAGACCGAAAGATTTCTTTGAGTGTTTCGTTTCTCTGAGCTGAAGTATTTACTATCGGAAGCGCGACTCCTGTTTATCAGTATTTTTGAGCTTATAGCAAATCGTAACTCAAACACTATAGAAGAACCAATATAAAAATGAAAGATCGTCACAGTCAGAAACATGACAATAGTAGTTATTGCAAATTGAAGGAAAAAATTAAAAAAAAAGATCAACCCTAGACTGAACTCGAACCCATGATTGACAAGCGATACTTGTGCGGAACTAAAAAGCCAACTGAACTAGTAAAAGAACCTTTAAGGAAATGATGTTTATGTCAGTTTTCGCACTATACCTGTAAAGGGTGAATACAGCAAAAGAGAATCAATTGAAATAATATATTTGAACTGCGGAATAAGTGATATATGCCAATCGACAGATACCATTTAAGAAATCTAGAAACAAAATCGAAGTAGTTGTGAAATGTAAACCCGCAAAACACCATTCAATCTTGGACAGAATTTTATCTAAAGACCTTCCTGCGATATCAGTAGCGATATAACCCAGAGCTAGCAAGCCCACTGGGAGCTTGCCACGACGATAAGAACTCTTTCAGGCACGTAGGGTGGTCATTGTTTCAAGTACGCACAAGTACATATAATCTAGAGACCTAAGTAAACTGAGCAAAAGAATAGAAACAATTGCTAAAAATTTCAAAATTTTCTGGTCACTTCAAGTACGCACGTGCGTATATGCGTATAGGACGCTACGCGCCTGTCTTTTTTTTCATTTGTCGAAAGATGTCGTGGATGTTTCATCATTTTCTCTCCCATGAATGGTTTACACACCGAAACAACATCATGATCTTTCGAGCAAAACTGTTAGATGTGCTGATAATTACAACTTGAGGCGGTACATCTGCTATTAACGATGTAATTTTCTGATAATAATCTTGATGACCGACCATGTTAAATAGCACTTATTTAATATTCCATTTGACGGAAAGAAAACCGACCCTCGTCTTGATTTGTATTGCGATAAGAACTAGGCTCGATTACTAGCCACTGTTCGGGAACCAGAGCCCACGCTCCTCTCTCTTCTCGGGGAGGAACGGAAAAGACCGGACTCGAGAGAGTGGTGGAAATCGAGCCTAGCACATAACTACTCGCTCAATGACCCTTTACACCCTAACATCAGTATGCATATTCTCCATACTGTTCTTTATACATTTCTGAAGGTGCTGACAAGAAGAATTTCCTTAACAATCAACAGCTTCTATAGTTGTTGATCATTTTTCGTTCTTTCGAGTTACCTCCGGTCAGAAAATGACAGAATGTTGTTTTTGTAAAATTGTCGATATTGGAAGACAATATACGAAAACAGCCGATACTAAGAATTCTCCAAAGAGTTCTCACCTGCTCCAAAAACATAATATTTTGTAAGCAAGAGGTGGAAAATTCAGAAAACTGGTTTTGACCGAATTCAGAAAACCGAAAAATTGAATTCCTCCCTCTTCTTTGTGTAAGATGTTTGTACATGTATATATATTTATTGTTTTGTCAGGGAATTATCCAAGGAACGGTTCCCTACTTGGGCACATTTCTAACCGACCTCATGATGTTAGATGCAGCCCATCAAGATTTCACTGAGGTGAGAGGAACTGAGCATCATTATTCCACCTTATTACATAAGCCACAATATTACCTATGCCACCGTATTTTATATCAAATGTTGGACTGGACTCGTAACTCTGGACTCTGGATCTAGGGTCAGAGTGGTTAAACACGAAGGCGCGCTCTTAAAGGAGCCTTAGGTCCCACTGGACCATTTGTCAATCAACCGTCGTGTGATGTAGAACTCTTAGAGTCGAGTCAGCTTGAGCTACAGCTACTCCAAAGCAGTGAACAGCGGGCGCATTCCTCAAAATTGTTTTTTGTCTTCATCACAATACAAGAATTTTTGAGATTAGTATTTCCTTTCTCCAATGGAAACTGTCTTTATTTGTGGCGGTAAATTTGAGATCGAAGTAGGTGGTTCGCACGTTACCTTATACCACCATGCTGGTGGAAGTAAACAATAGATTTCTCATTAGCTCCTTTTGTTCGTCAACCAGCATTTAAATTTGACCCGCATTCGTCAACGGTGAGTGACAAATGAGCCTAGGTCTTCCCAGGGAAGACTTCCTTATATAGCGCGCCTTCGTGTTTAAGCAAGAAACATAGCGCTCGAAGTGGTCATATCCAACCTGGTAACTGTTGGGTAAACCTGGGAAATTTCCGAGGGGGAAGGGGAGGGTGAAGTTTGGTTGGGATGGGGCTTGTGTTGTATCAGCGTGGTGCCTTTCACTTGAATTGTTTGTGTCTTAACTTCACAATCTACAAACTTATTCTTACCTTTTGCATTCAGTAAAATGTGAACAAATTCATGAATTTTCCAAAGACGATCTCCTTTCTTTTTCTAGGATGGCTTGATTAATTTTGAGAAAAGAAGAAAGGTGAGTTGAGTAAAGATGTTTGCTCTTTATTTGAGCCTTGTGAGGGTAAAATTGATTTGTATGTACTTTAAACCCTTCAGGAGTTTGAAGTAATCGCTCAAATAAAGCTGCTTCAAGAAGCGGCGAAGAATTACATAATTGTCCAGGATGAGAAATTTCGACGTTGGTTTGATAACATCAAGACATTTACAGAATCAGAGAGGTTAGTTCACGTGGTGAATCATTGTTTGGTTAGTACAGTCGAACCTCGATTATCCGGATTTCTCGATTATCGGGACTTTTTCTCTGCTCCCAATTTTTTCATGAATATTTATTAGTCATAATCAAGATCTGTAGCAATATTCTTTTTAAAACTACAGCATTGAAAAGGGAAGGAAAGGCGATGTTCTTCTTTAAGGTTACCGTGCACCTTCAGGGGTGTCTCGCGTGCAAGCGATGTAGCGCGTCCGGTTTAAACTGTAGATATCTAAACCCCTATATCCAATTAAAGATTATAGGACTGGCTATCAGACTATACCAAAAGTTTTGAAAAAAAAAATGAATTGTCGAATTTTTCACGACTTCCAAATGCGAACGCCCGAATCACCTTTTAAGAGCTACAAGTCAAAGGGAATTTGTTCGATTGCTCTCAAATTTTGACAGTAGCTAGTTTTACGCATAAACAACAAAAACGTGTCTCCGAATTTTTTATTTCTAAATACGGTTTTTTCAAGAGCGATTTTTGTACGATCACTCCACATTTTTTTAATCCTATTTCAAAAATGTTCTGTAACTTTTCACTGAAATTGAATATGGCAAATCGCAGTCACGTTTTTTTAGCGCTTTGGCCCCGGAAACGGAGGAACACATTAAATAAGCGAAAAACAAAATTCGCTTTAACATGTAACGTTCAAAAGGTGATTCGGGCGCTCGCATTTAGAAGTTGTGAAAAATTCGACAATTCATTTTTTTCTAAAGTTTTGGTATAGTCTGATAGCCAGTTCTATAAGCTTTAATTTAATATAGGGGTTTAGATATCACAGTTTAAACCGGACGCGCTTCATCGCTTGCACGCGAGACACCCCTGAAGGTGCACGGTAACCTTAAGGCAATCTGACTTACTTCAACACTTTAGGCCAATGTAAAGAAATTTGTCATTAATTGTAATTGTTAATACACACGTGTAGAGGTATTCACGGAGGACAGTGAAGATGTAGACCATATCTTTTTCAAAACAATTTGTAAGTGTTTTGTTTCAGGATTAACTGTCGCATTCTTAATTTAATCGGTTTTTGTTCTTCATTAATATTCATATTCTCGATTATCCAGACCCTTGATTATCCGGACTATTTCGTCTAGTCCCAACGAGTCCGGACAATCGAGGTTCGACTGTAATGGATCTCTCGGTAAAACTGGGTCGAGCTCACAAAGTCGAGGGTAACAGGTAAAATTTCTGGGTGTAATGTCTGGCTTTTGTCTCCTCCCGCCCAAAGCTTTCGCTCTTCGATCGTCCCATATCGGGAGAAAAGCTGACTGTCAGCAGTATTCTGTGGAGGCTGAAACTGGCGGAATTCTTAGAATAACCATATTAGAAGACTGTGCCCGAGTGTGGGAGTTTGTGTAGAACATTTTAAGTTGTAGTGCTGAAGAATGGTTTACAATAAAATCACTTGAGCAGATGCGTTTTTTCCAAAGTCAGCCTAAAATTGAAAAGGAGTTTAGCTGATTTTAACTTATGTCAAATCCAAGGTTAAATCTTCTGCTCTGGAGATTTTGTGTGTTCACAAACTGACTGGAAAACTGATTAAACGAAGTGAAGCACTGCTTTCAGTGCGGAAAGCTTCATTTTGACTTGAACTTTTCACAAATTGCAATTATTGCAAAAATAGCGCGCAGCCAACATTTAACGACTACCAGTCCTTTCATTAATGTTTTTAGCTTCAATGATTCATTTTGTATATTTTTGATACTTTCCACAGCTACCACTGGTCCTGTAAGGTTGAACGAGTGGAACTTAAATATACCAAAAAGAAGAAGGACACCAAAATCAGGTGCGCATCCAATTTCGCTGTAAATTATTTGCGCTACATATTCAAGCGTTTAAAAGCGGAATATGAAGGTTTCACCTTCTCCATTTTAACTATCATCGTTCGTTTTTGATTTGTGTCATAAAGCCAGCCTCGTCTTTTCCATCTTAAAAAGATTAAGCCTGAAGGGTTTAGGGTGGTTATTTGCAGTCCGTGTGAATCGTCTGTATCCTTAACAATCCTCTCTTCTTTTTGGACTACCCTTACCATGGTATCTATCGAGAGAACGGTTGTTGCAATGTTTTTTTAACCGCAATTTGCAATTGAGTTGTCAAAAGTAGCGCAGGATTTCATTGGCTTTATATTACTTTGCTCTTTGACTGGTTGAGAAAACTCGCGCATCCTTCTCTACCAATCAAATGTAAAACTGCGACCAATCGCGTCTTCCTTTCGCGTTTCCCTGCATTTCTTGTTTTTCCTTAGAGTTTCCATTTCCTCCTTGTGATCTTTTCCTTTGTCTTGATTAAGCGCTGTAATTACTCAGATTACTTGACTGAAATGCGCTTTGTTCCCTGTGACGCTTAAAACGGCTCATGATGTCCTCACGTAGTTCTTTTCACTAAGTGTTTCTTATCAACATTTTTCCAAAAATTCGTTTAGAGCAATTTTTAATTGAGCGTCGTAAGTAGTCCGAGGTTGCTTTACTTCGCTCCGTGATTGGTCTTACAACTTACGTCACTCTCTCAACCAATCAGAAGCAAATCTGAAACCAATGGTCTGCCGCGTTTTCCCGCGCTTTAGACAGCCTAGTTGTTTTTACTTTTTAGTTTTCAATGGCTCATCCAGGTATTTTCCTTTCATTTGATTGGCCATGGTGATTACTTTGGTTGTGGCTTTACGACACTCAATCGAAAAGCGCTCGATGTAACGTCTGTTGTTGTCGTTGTTATTATTGTTTTGTATGGCAGACGAATGCTCAGTGAACCAGACATCAGCAAATTGAGTTTGATGACGCCAATCTCAGCACAGAGTCTTTCTCCCCCTCCTGCTGATAAACAATGCAAATCCAATGAAAACTCTCCTGTTATGGCCCGGCACAAAAGAAATGTAAGTACAATTGTGGTGAGTGAATTTGTTTGTTTTTTTTTTCTTTTGTTAACCCGGTACATCCTAACATCAGTATTCATATACTCCATACTTTGGTTTCATCAACTGAGTGGATGATGTAAATTGGCCAACGTTAAGACTTTCTAAGCTGACGTTTCGAACGTTATCCCCCCCCCCCCAATAAGGCACTGTAATATTCTTATGTTCCCCCCCTCCCCCCTCATTGGTAGTTAATTGGCAGGCAATTTCCATTAGTCCACCTTTACAGTCTGTTGGTGAAGACTGATCCTCCCTTCGTTCCCACTGAAAATCATGTGACCCCCCGAAAAAAAATTGTATATCCCCCCCCCCCCCAATCAACGCGGATTTTTTCGTTCACAATGTCTCCAGGAAGTGTTCTTTTTAGCCTCGACCTGGTGTGCTAGACCCGGTTCTCCTAGACTGCATTTAAGCATAGTGAACATGGTCCATCTCCTGACTGACCGATATGTTTGCTTTACAGAACTCTGGCTCTTCATCGTCCTCCACGTCCTCCGGTGTGTCATCGGGATCAGAGACGTCCACAGCGCCCAAAGCCCCTTCATTCTCCCTTCCCCGGACCCAGTTTGGTGGCTTGCCAATTGGCTGTAGGTCACCACGCCTACGCAAGGCTAGAACTGGTGTTTCGCGGAGGTCTTTACCAGAAAGACCCAGTCTTCTTCAGACGCTCCCTCCCGAGAGTCCCTCCAATAGATCTGCACATGCTGGCTGTATTATTCGGGTCAGCATCGACGGACTGGAAGATACAAAATCTGGTGCTGGCGTTATCTACAGAGGCATTTGGGTAAGTATGATGCGAAGAATAGACTGCAAATGAATAAGATAACTCGTTGTTTTAGTTAGCCGGTTTCCCAGGTTCATTTTGATTTGAATTACTTTAAGTCTGTTTGTTTGTTTGTTTTTTATTTTGCGTTTTTTGCTTGATGAATATTCCAAAATGTTTTTGCTGGATATTCTGAAAATGTATAGAAATACACAGATGGAGTTGTCAAAAATTGATGTCTTCGCGCTTTAAACGTGAATCATACGTGTAACAAATGCGACAGTTTGTGGAGACAAACTGTTAACCCGCTAAATCCTAATATCTATTCAGCAATTCTCCTTACTTACTGCCATACTTTTCCATGTTAATTAGACATGAGAGTTTGGTCATACTCCGAAAAAAACACCTGTCGTGTCTTAATCGAGTATTGAAATCGATTCGAATAGATTATTGAGGCTGCACGATAAGCACACCAAATTTAATCCGCCATGCTGTTTTAATAATCAATCCCAGTAACCTATGTACATCGAGATAAATCATGTAAGTCATATTGAAAGTGCACTACAATACCCTGTAGCTAATAAGTTTGTATGTCCTCCTCTTGTTGTAAACAGCTTTCGGATGACGAGCGAACACCTGCTGTCATTCGGTCGTGTTTGGAGAAACGAGAAATGAAGGCAGATCCAAGCGAGTATTTCCTTGTTCAAGTTCTTGATAATGGAGGTAAGTCTCTGAGTTTCAAAGGCTATACAACATGAATTTTCTTCGTATAGTCGTCTACAATGTCATCATGACTTTGTAGACTACACGAAGAAATTATGCATAATTATGTTTGAGAGAAAATAGGAACTTTTCAACAAGAAAATCAAGGTTTGATTTTTAAAGCTAAGATGTACAACATTCTTTGCTGTCTTTTGCGTAGATACGTGAGAACATAGTAGCGATTATAGAGACGTACGGGGGTGGGCAGGCGGTTTCCTACAGCAGCGCTCATTGGCTCATGGAAGCAGATGGGGTCGTTTACAACGTATGACCCCCCCCCCCCCTTTCCTTCCCCAGCTAGGTCTTTGAAGCTATTCCATAGTTTCTTGTACTATTCTTGTATTGTCCTTCTTTAAAACATCAAGACTGAGTCTTAACTTCCCTTGACTTCATTTCCGATTTTATCTCACTTCGCAGGAGAGCTTGTCATACCCGACAATGCGAACGTGTACTACGCTCTGAACTCAAATATGGAATCTTTACTGTTTAAACTCAAGAAAAAAGAACATGAAAAGCCGAGCTGAGGTATTATTTCGAATTTGTTCCTATGTTTGTTTTGAACTGGCGTTTTACCATTATAGTTTCGACAAGCTGAATTGATGAGGGACAAATTCTTACCGGTAAAAATGTTTGGAATGCCCAGTGAATGCATGCGCCTTTGATCGCACTTAGATTAAATTTCCAGAAAAAGTTGTTTATAGTTAAATATCACATTTTTTTTGTTCATACAATATTACTTAGTCTTGTTATCGCAATTCTTGAAGTCGAGGAAAGACTGATTTTAGTCGTTAGATTTTTTTTTTCACTGAGGGACTTAAAGTGAAGCTTAAAACCTCACTCAGGATTTCGGTCGCCATAAGAACTTGGGTGGACAAAATTTGACTTTTTCAGTATTTTTAAAGTTGAAAGATAATTTGTTTTCCTGGTAGAGAGTACTTAAACTGATGTTTGTGTTTTTAGCACAATTAAAATAAAAGTTATTGACTGCTTGAACGCTCTGTAAAATTCAGCCTTTCACTTTTCTATTGCTTGAAATTGTTTTCTTGGTAGAGAGTGCTTAAACTGATGTTTTTGTTTTTAGCACAAACTGAAATAAAAGTTAGTGATGCCTTGAACTCTATGTAAAATTCAGCCTTTCAGTTTTCTATTGCTTGAAATTGTTTTCTTGGTAGAGAGTGCTTAAACTGATGTTTTTGTTTTTAGCACAAACTGAAATAAAAGTTAGTGATGCCTTGAACTCTATGTAAAATTCAGCCTTTCAGTTTTCTAGTACTGATTTTGCTGATGTGAATGAGGCATTATTATTAAGGACCCTAAGCACTCAGGATGGTAACGCCGAGGAAGACGTCGATTGAAAAATGAATTTCTACTTGTCATTAGAATTTCGAAAATGGCTGCATGTGTTTACCGTCTCATACGGCGCCACACCTCAACTTCAGCATAACGTATAAAATTAGCGTTGAGTTCCGAATGGAAATTAAAATAATTTGCCGTCGCAGTTTCCGTTCGCAGACAATGCAAATTTTGGTGATTTTACGTTGTTGTTTTGCTAAGAACAATAGCTCACGCACGTGCTGAGCTATTGTTCTGCCAGTTAGATCTTTTGTTTTTTCACGTCCTTGTTGCCGACGCCGTCGTGGTTTGCTTGAGGTCCCTATTATTTACTCAGTTGTAGATCTTCGTTGTCATGTTTGTAGCCTGCGTGTAGCCGTACCCTCCCTTCCCGAGGAGAAACGTTTCTCCTCGGGGGGGGGGGGGGAGAGCGGGTACGGCTACACGCAGGCTATCGTGTTTGCTATGCCATAAAAGTTCAACATGTTATTTTTTAAAAGGTGTATGATTTTCTTTAACTTCAAAATTAGCGGATGAAGAGATGACGCTGTCTTACAACAGGACAAAGAAATTTTTTCTTCCACTTTCTTCTCAGCCATCCCTGCAGTTTGCCATCCCTGCCATCCCTCAGCCATCCCTGCAGTTTGCCAATGCTGAATAAGGTTCTCAATTCGCGAGGAATAGAAACTCTTTGACCAAGAAGTTGCTACGGAGTTTCCGTCATTAACAGCTGTAGCCAAAGGCAAATCATTCGTACACAAATTTCCAGCCAATCGTCGACTGAGGCCCAGTTTAGACGTCGTGCTCAAGCCGTGTCGAACTCGATTTCAGTAATTAAGTTCGACGTAAGCACGGTAGAAGCATGGCGTCTGAATAGGCCATTTTACTGTTGTGTACTTAGTTGCCAAGCCTTTGATTCAGAGTGAGGCTGAAGGTGACCTTGTTGTGATAGAGACCTGTATCTACTTAGCATGATAACAAAGTGATTTACATTTGAAAGGCAGCAAGGTTTGTATCATAACAAGGTCAACCCTAGCCTCACTCCCATTCAAAGGCTTGGCAACCAAGCACACAACTGTAAAATGGACTATTAAACTTTTGAATTGAGCTCGGCAAGCAATTAAGTCGGACAAGCTCTGCTGTGCTACTCGACTCTGGCGTGACAGCGATTCAAACGTCGTACTTCTGCCGAGCCAAAGAAATTCGTAAATTATGCTACTGTATTGTGGCGGGATTGCTTCCTTGCTGGAAGTTACGAGAATGAATTGTTACTCTACTTCAATAAATCCTGAATTTCCTACGACTCTAGCTCGATGTCTGAATCGGAGTCGTGTTTCAGAACAATACGATGCAAGAGTGCATCGTGATTGGCTAGATAATATGCGCCTGACTTTTAATTGTATTCGCTGAGGTAGCATTTTATGTGCGTGCGTTCCAATGCTCTGTTGATAGTACATAACTTTGTAAATACATTTTGAAAATCAAATGATCTTACGTCAGCCCAGAAAGGGTTTTTTGAGAATATATTTAAATCACGTAAACATTATTAAGATTTCTGTAATTGAGGTAGATAATACAAATGTAATTTTATTTTCTGGAAAAAGCCACACAAATCTAAATTTTTACGTTGGTATTTCGCAATTCGTTTCTGCATTACTTTTTAAAATTTATTCTTAGTTGTAAATGTTGTTATATCGAAGCCTTAGAGAAGAGGAAGTTTTAATCGTCTCTAGAAGGTCTTTAAATGCAGTTTGCCTGATCAGGATAAAATTTCGCCGCAAAAATTTCGTTTGCCTGTTGAGATTTACCAACTGATCCTTTATGAGAACCGTGAATAAATTAATTTAACAATTGGAACCTGAAAATTTTAAGTAAATTCATGAAAAAGTAACACTAAATATAGGAAAGTTATCGTGAAACGTTCCCGTTCCTATGTACCCCTCAGAAATCGGTTCTACACTCATCTTTTCCGTTTACGATTTTTTTAGTACAAACCATTTTTCAGTAGAAAATCTTTTTATTGAAGAGTAGAGTGTTGGAGTGATTGCTGTATCAAGCTTCTAAATACTGATCTATTATCATAATAGAAACTGTACCAATTCAATATTATACCTTTGCTAATTTTTTGAAGATTATTTTTCCAATAGAAAAATAAAAGTTTAATCTTATATTTCAAATGCCTGTGTTGGTTTCTGAGGTGTTATTATTATTTTTTTTTTATCATTTTTGCTTTCATCATTTTTAATTATTATTATTACTATCATAATTGTTACAACAACGTTATTAAAATCCATATTCTAATCCACATACTGTATTGCTAAGAGAAAAGAGATATTCTTGACCTTATATGATGTTATAAAAAAGAATCCTCTCAAAGATCATCAATATATATTAAGTCATTATTGTTATCATAATTCTCATCATTATCTAGTAGCAGCAGCAGCAGTAGCAGCAGTAGTAGCAGTAGCAGCAGCAGTAGCAGCAGCAGTAGCAGCAGTAGTAGCAGCAGCAGTAGCAGCAGCAGTAGCAGCAGCAGTAGCAGCAGCAGCAGCAGCAGCAGTAGCAGCAGCAGTAGCAGCAGCAGTAGCAGTAGTAGTAGTAGTAGTAGTAGTAGTAGAGTAGTAGTAGTAGTAGTAGTAGTAGTAGTAGTAGTAGTAGTAGTAGTAGTAGTAGTAGTAGTAGTAGTAGTAGTAGTAGTAGTAGTAGTAGTAGTAGTAGTAGTAGTAGTAGTAGTAGTAGTAGTAGTAGTAGTAGTAGTAGTAGTAGTAGTAGTAGTAGTAGTAGTAGTAGTAGTAGTAGTAGTAGTAGTAGTAGTAGTAGTAGTAGTAGTAGTAGTAGTAGTAGTAGTAGTAGTAGTAGTAGTAGTAGTAGTAGTAGTAGTAGTAGTAGTAGTAGTAGTAGTAGTAGTAGTAGTAGTAGTAGTAGTAGTAGTAGTAGTAGTAGTAGTAGTAGTAGTAGTAGTAGTAGTAGTAGTAGTAGTAGTAGTAGTAGTAGTAGTAGTAGTAGTAGTAGTAGTAGTAGTAGTAGTAGTAGTAGTAGTAGTAGTAGTAGTAGTAGTAGTAGTAGTAGTAGTAGTAGTAGTAGTAGTAGTAGTAGTAGTAGTAGTAGTAGTAGTAGTAGTAGTAGTAGTAGTAGTAGTAGTAGTAGTAGTAGTAGTAGTAGTAGTAGTAGTAGTAGTAGTAGTAGTAGTAGTAGTAGTAGTAGTAGTAGTAGTAGTAGTAGTAGTAGTAGTAGTAGTAGTAGTAGTAGTAGTAGTAGTAGTAGTAGTAGTAGTAGTAGTAGTAGTAGTAGTAGTAGTAGTAGTAGTAGTAGTAGTAGTAGTAGTAGTAGTAGTAGTAGTAGTAGTAGTAGTAGTAGTAGTAGTAGTAGTAGTAGTAGTAGTAGTAGTAGTAGTAGTAGTAGTAGTAGTAGTAGTAGTAGTAGTAGTAGTAGTAGTAGTAGTAGTAGTAGTAGTAGTAGTAGTAGTAGTAGTAGTAGTAGTAGTAGTAGTAGTAGTAGTAGTAGTAGTAGTAGTAGTAGTAGTAGTAGTAGTAGTAGTAGTAGTAGTAGTAGTAGTAGTAGTAGTAGTAGTAGTAGTAGTAGTAGTAGTAGTAGTAGTAGTAGTAGTAGTAGTAGTAGTAGTAGTAGTAGTAGTAGTAGTAGTAGTAGTAGTAGTAGTAGTAGTAGTAGTAGTAGTAGTAGTAGTAGTAGTAGTAGTAGTAGTAGTAGTAGTAGTAGTAGTAGTAGTAGTAGTAGTAGTAGTAGTAGTAGTAGTAGTAGTAGTAGTAGTAGTAGTAGTAGTAGTAGTAGTAGTAGTAGTAGTAGTAGTAGTAGTAGTAGTAGTAGTAGTAGTAGTAGTAGTAGTAGTAGTAGTAGTAGTAGTAGTAGTAGTAGTAGTAGTAGTAGTAGTAGTAGTAGTAGTAGTAGTAGTAGTAGTAGTAGTAGTAGTAGTAGTAGTAGTAGTAGTAGTAGTAGTAGTAGTAGTAGTAGTAGTAGTAGTAGTAGTAGTAGTAGTAGTAGTAGTAGTAGTAGTAGTAGTAGTAGTAGTAGTAGTAGTAGTAGTAGTAGTAGTAGTAGTAGTAGTAGTAGTAGTAGTAGTAGTAGTAGTAGTAGTAGTAGTAGTAGTAGTAGTAGTAGTAGTAGTAGTAGTAGTAGTAGTAGTAGTAGTAGTAGTAGTAGTAGTAGTAGTAGTAGTAGTAGTAGTAGTAGTAGTAGTAGTAGTAGTAGTAGTAGTAGTAGTAGTAGTAGTAGTAGTAGTAGTAGTAGTAGTAGTAGTAGTAGTAGTAGTAGTAGTAGTAGTAGTAGTAGTAGTAGTAGTAGTAGTAGTAGTAGTAGTAGTAGTAGTAGTAGTAGTAGTAGTAGTAGTAGTAGTAGTAGTAGTAGTAGTAGTAGTAGTAGTAGTAGTAGTAGTAGTAGTAGTAGTAGTAGTAGTAGTAGTAGTAGTAGTAGTAGTAGTAGTAGTAGTAGTAGTAGTAGTAGTAGTAGTAGTAGTAGTAGTAGTAGTAGTAGTAGTAGTAGTAGTAGTAGTAGTAGTAGTAGTAGTAGTAGTAGTAGTAGTAGTAGTAGTAGTAGTAGTAGTAGTAGTAGTAGTAGTAGTAGTAGTAGTAGTAGTAGTAGTAGTAGTAGTAGTAGTAGTAGTAGTAGTAGTAGTAGTAGTAGTAGTAGTAGTAGTAGTAGTAGTAGTAGTAGTAGTAGTAGTAGTAGTAGTAGTAGTAGTAGTAGTAGTAGTAGTAGTAGTAGTAGTAGTAGTAGTAGTAGTAGTAGTAGTAGTAGTAGTAGTAGTAGTAGTAGTAGTAGTAGTAGTAGTAGTAGTAGTAGTAGTAGTAGTAGTAGTAGTAGTAGTAGTAGTAGTAGTAGTAGTAGTAGTAGTAGTAGTAGTAGTAGTAGTAGTAGTAGTAGTAGTAGTAGTAGTAGTAGTAGTAGTAGTAGTAGTAGTAGTAGTAGTAGTAGTAGTAGTAGTAGTAGTAGTAGTAGTAGTAGTAGTAGTAGTAGTAGTAGTAGTAGTAGTAGTAGTAGTAGTAGTAGTAGTAGTAGTAGTAGTAGTAGTAGTAGTAGTAGTAGTAGTAGTAGTAGTAGTAGTAGTAGTAGTAGTAGTAGTAGTAGTAGTAGTAGTAGTAGTAGTAGTAGTAGTAGTAGTAGTAGTAGTAGTAGTAGTAGTAGTAGTAGTAGTAGTAGTAGTAGTAGTAGTAGTAGTAGTAGTAGTAGTAGTAGTAGTAGTAGTAGTAGTAGTAGTAGTAGTAGTAGTAGTAGTAGTAGTAGTAGTAGTAGTAGTAGTAGTAGTAGTAGTAGTAGTAGTAGTAGTAGTAGTAGTAGTAGTAGTAGTAGTAGTAGTAGTAGTATTCTAATTATCTTCGTTGTTGTGAACTCGAATACTCCAATTTTGCCCAGTTGGTGATCTGTGATTTTAATGGCTGGACTATTTCCACACTTATAAACTTCATTTTCACAAGTTTCTTTTACTGGGGTGCTTTAAAAGAAGTTTCTCCAATGACAACTAATTGAATATCGTAATAACATCACAGATCCTGTTGCATTAAAAAAAAATACATATTACACTATCAGAGCAGTTTTGTAAGGACGTCCCATTTTGTCTTCAAAGATTTTAGGCTTGCTGGGGTAATCCATAAATGCCCATAAATGGCAGCCTTTTTTCGCTCACTCGAAAATATATCTTTTCGAGGTCTTGGTTTGTAATACAGCTGAGTATTTTTACAAGTTGTGCCATATTTTGACAAGCCCACAGCGTAAGTCAAAGAACTACGAGAAAATTATCATTATTATCCTTTTCCTCCTCCTCTCAACGACCAAAACTCCCTTCCTCCATTCCGTCCCCTCCCTCTCAATAAACCAATCTCTCCATCTCCACCCGTTACCTTCCGTCTCAGTGACCCAACCTCCCTCTGTCCGCCCCCTCTCCATATACCGCGCCTTTCACATGCAAGTGTTACATTTAAGCTATTTGACCCTACTCCAATGTTCTGGTCGACTGTCTTAACCACTTTAAGGGCAAGTCAAATATCACAGAACAATACTTTTAATTTTAATGTATCCTTCAAGACTCTTCCAAAAGAATTTGAGGCATTTGAGATTGGTTTGAAAAATCTAAATTTGGAACAAACGTAAAGGACCTAAGAGTATTGTAGATCCGCGCATGGCATGTCCCGTATCACCGTCACTTCTAAAATTAAATATTTCCGCATTCTACTGCCTATCGGATGAGGACTATTGTTGTGTGACCGACCAGCATTCTCTGGGGCCGCCAGCGTTGGTCAGCTTTACAATTACCAGATTACTGTTAAAATTTTCAGAGAAAATTGATTAAAATTTCCCGTAAAACTTAACTTAAAATGATGCTCGAAGGAATGAAAAAAAAAAAAATTCTAATTGACATTGTTTTCGTTTATCTTCACTGCCTTTAAAACTGTGTGACTGTGTCACGTTTCCTCTTGACCAATCAAATGAAAGGAAACTTTATTGCACGTTGGTAAATCGCTATTGGTCTATTCGTTTAAAAAAAAATAGAATAAAGCATGAATAAGCTCATTTTATCACCTAGAGTACATTTTGGAGAGCAGTCATGGTGAATCTCGGAGATGAGTTTCCCGACTTCGAAGTCGACACAAGCCACGGACCAATCAAGTTCCACACATTTATAGAAGGAACGTGAGTAGAACAAACTTTCCACGTGTGTGCATGTCTATACTAGGGTGTAGAGAATAGTGATTGACTTCTTTTATCTTCCTACACTCGGGATTATTTCGATGCAGTTGCACAACTAAGTTTAAATCTTGTGTCGTGCAGACATCCACTATTGAAGCCTTTAAGCCTTGTTTTCAATTTTTCGTATCTAGCATTACGCGCTGGTTGATAATAGCTTAAAGTGCTGACCACTCGAACAAAGCAAATTAATGCAATGGAAATTAAGACACGTCGCAGTATGGAACATTTTCGTATCCATTATAGAATAGAACGTCAGGGAAGTTTATATTCCGATTTTTTAAAAAAATTATAAGTACACAGACATTTCCTTGATATATAGGTCAACCCGAACGTTCAATATTTTTAACGGTTTGCCCTTGTGTTAATACGAAAATATGATCGTGTCAATCTGAACGCATATCGTAATGTTGCAACAGAATGGGAATAAATGTGTTAGAATTTATCTTCAAATATCATAAAATGTTACCAGTACGGTAAAATTTAGAATTTACGAATTAATGATAACGATAGAATTAGCGAAACTACGTTGTAGACTTCAATTGAATACTGTCAAGTGGACCGCACCGAGTCTCTTCGACTGACCGCATGCTGTCGGTTATTTTGCCTGTTCGTGAAAGAAGTGAATTGATAACAGTATAAATAGCCTCAAAATTGAATGATATATTTTGACTGGTTTGAAGTTGACCTCTCTACATGATGTAAAGGAATTGGCTTGTTTGAATAACTAGACATTTACTTAAGTTTGCTTCACATTGCTGGTTGAAGATTAACAAAGGTTTTAGTAATTTGCATCTCATTAAGATGCCTTGTTCACTTTGAAACGGAATTTTAAGTTTTATGCTATGAAGCACCTCAATATAATTTTGTTTGGCAAACGATGCACATTAAAACCCCAGTCAAAACTTGTGATGGCAAATTTAAAAATCTCTAGCAGACAAAATATAACTGATGTTTGAGCTCTAGTTTTGTTTGACTATCTGAGAATCACACGAGTCTCAGAACTGTTAACCACATTGCAATCTTCAAAACCTGAAATCTGAAACCTGAAATCTGAAAATACAAGTCAGTGATAATCAGAAACGATTAAATTCTTTTCTTTAGGTGGGCTATCCTGTTTTCACATCCTGCAGACTACACACCTGTATGTACCACTGAGTTGGGGCGTGTTGCTGATTTAATCCCAAAGTTTGAAAAGCGTGGTGTGAAACCTATTGCCTTGTCATGTGATGGAGTTGATTCTCACAAAGGTTGGATCAAAGATATACAAGGCTACAGTGGGCTCAGTGGGGATTTTCCATATCCTATCATTGCCGATGAAAAGCGTGAACTTGCTGTCAAACTTGGCATGATTGATCCAGATGAGAAAGATGCTGCAGGTCTGCCACTGACTGCCCGTGCTGTGAGTTTATTTTGTAAAAATTACGGGCTAATATATCTGGGTAATTAAAGTGATGGTTATTTTGACAGAGGTGGGAAGGGAAATTTTAATTTCTGAAAAAAACCTGTTTAAGGAGAGACTAGAAAGGAAAACATAATCAACTTACAGGTGATGCCATATTTGGGAATCAAACTCAAGCCACAGAGGTGGGAAGAAACCTGTCCCATCACTACACCCCCAGCTCCCTGTGTTTGAAAGGGAGAGAGAAGGGATGGAAGGATGAAAAGGAGAGAAAATGGAAGGGTGAAATGGAGAGAAAATGGAAGGGTGAAAAGGACAGAAAATGGAAGGGGAAGAGTGTACACTTGTCTTTGCCAGCCATCTTATAAAGTAATGAAGTTAACAGTTTTTTTTACAACTTGGTTGGTCATACGTGCAAAACTATTGTGCACTATTGATTATGATAATCAAAAGATTTAGTAAATGATTTAACACTCAAGTCAATTCCTGAGTTTTTGAACCTCCTTATGGAAATTGTTTGAGATTAGACAGGAAGTTCAAATGATGACCCATACAAATATAGTGTTTGCATGACTCTGAAGTCATGCTAATGCTCTGGTTTGGTCTTAAAACATTTTGATGTTTTATCACTTAGTAACTGAATTTTTTAAAAAAATAAGATTGTATTTTTTATTAATATTTCATAGTAAATGCTTCTAAAGTGTACAACTCCAATAAAAATTGTCTGTGGTGCTTTGCAATAAGTGTGAAAAAAAAAATGAAAAATTTTGATTAAAAAACTTTTGAAACTTTGATAACTGGAAGACTCTTGACTCTTGTATTATGGCTTTCTTTGAGGAGAAAAATGAATCATTTACTGTCTTTTTCTACTACTTTAGGTGTTTATCATTGGACCAGACAAGAAGCTCAAGTTGTCTCTTCTTTACCCAGCTACCACTGGACGTAACTTTGAGTGAGTAATCGAATCAATCAGTTTATGTGCCCTTCATAGAAACTTACAAATTAAAAAAATCAAAGTTTGTCATACACCTGAGTTATATGTTGCTGTCAATCATATGTTACTTCATTAGAATGACTTGGTATGCGATCCCTGAGTTTTCATTATGACATTTGGTTTCTTTTTTCTCTGTTTTTCATTTCTAGGGTTACCTGTAGTCAACTGATTTTTGGTAAATTTAACGTATAGTAACATTATAGCCTTTACATTTGCTTTGAATTCCATAGATCTTGTATTAATCAAAGGCACCTTGCCTCACTCCTTTTGACCACATCCCTTCTAGAAATCCCCATTACACCCCTATACTTCATGTGGAGTGGTTTAAATGAAACTCCTCTTTGTTTTATTGTAGTGAAATTCTGCGTGTGATAGACTCCTTGCAGTTGACTGCCACTGTGATAGACTCCTTGCAGTTGACTGCCACAAAGAAAGTTGCTACTCCAGTTGACTGGAAGGTAACTATTCTCTTTAGGATCCCTTCTTTATGGGATTAGCAGTTTATGAGAGGCTGCATTTTCAACCTAGTTGTGTTCCATCATTGCTACTTACGGTGGATTCATAGAAAACTAATCATTTTTGTGCATCAAATATTTTACCTACCTCTCAGAACATAAGGATTTGTGGACAAGTATCTGAGAATAATTTTGATCAAAGTGAAGGAAATTTTTTAATAAATATGTATTCATTTTCTTACCTTGTTATGATTTGTCCATGTTTTTTTTTACTTGCAATCACTGTTTTTTCCCATTAATTGAATTGAGTCATTAGTTATGGTATTTGATGTATCTATTATTATTTCTCAAATATGTTTCCACTGAAGCATTTAGCAGTTTTTTTGGGGGGTGGTAAAGAATTAAAAAGGTAATTAGGCTTTAAACTATGTGTACGTTGTACTTCAATTTTATACTTGGTTCAAATTTTATTTTCCTTTGTTCTCGGTCATGTTAATGTATGATAACAAGTTTGAAACAAGGGAAAATAAAATTTGAACCAAGGATAAAATTGAACTACAACATGTACATTAGTGGTGATGTTACATTTAACAGGTTGATAAGGGTTTTTAAGCTTGAATGGGGCTCTGGTTTGTTAGATGTGTTTATAGCAAAGCCATCAGTTCCCATTTCTCTTCTTTTTTTTTTAATTTTTAACCTTATAGGCTGGTGGAGAATGTATGGTTCTTCCCACCGTTAAGCCAGAGGATGTGCCTAAACTATTTCCAAAAGGTGTTACTGTCAAGGATGTGCCATCAGGCAAAGGATACATGCGTGTAACCCCTCAGCCAGAGTAATGCACAGAGGCAATGGTGTACCCCACACATCCTCACCCTTAATTTCATGACAGCACATCCTATTTATAGCTAGACTAATATAAAGTGAAGGAAATTTAGTCTGTTAACTTGATTATAGTGTACTTGTACTGAGCCTTGGTAAACGTGCCAAAGCTTGAGAAGGAATTTGATAAGCTAGGGCTTGATTCAATGATCAACAACATGTAATTGCTGAGCTGTCAAAATAAAGAACTCTGCACAATTAAAAACAAACTGGTTGCCTTTTGTTCCTAACTTCTTTGTTTTCCAGGATTGGAGCTACCTCAACTTGAACAGAAGTTCTTTTGTGGTGCTGTTATTGTTTATTTCAAGGAAAGGGAAAGGAAAGACAGTGTACATGCACTTCATTTTGCCCTTGGTACTAGTTTCTGCCCTTGATTAGTGCAGCCATTCCTCCTTTGTGATTTGATCTTTTCCTCATCAATATATCCCGATAACCTTTCTTTGCAATGTATTTTTTGCCTCCTCTTCCCCTCCCCCTCCCCTCCCTCCCCCACTCTTGTCCAAACCAAAAACTGCAACTACTTTTTAAAGAGTGACAAAAATTCAAGCGGAAAAGCATTGCTTGTTTGTTTGCATGCTTAATAGACACCTGGTGCCACTGGGCGGGGTCTTCATCTCCTACAACAGATCATATCATATGGAGGATGTCCAAAATGGGTATCTTCTGCTCATTATTAGTGAGCATTAATATTGATACGTCTGCATACAGGAATGACTTGTATGACTGAAGGAGGTACATAGGTTTTGCTGCTCTAGGATGACATTAAACCGGTCGGGGTTTGACCCAGAACCTTTTAAACGTAAGCTTTGCGCGGTTACCTATAGGCCAACGCAATCCTCACCACTTTAAAGGCTTAAGTAAACAGGGTATTTAGGAAAAGGTTAGCCGTTGTTTCCAAACACCACGCCCTAAACAATTCTCAATTTAGCAGGACCTTTGATCTGAACACTTAATTTTACGAACAGTGTCAAGAGGGCCGAAAGCTGACAGTGAAAGGACATGTATTTGATAAATCCACCCTCTTATAGAGAGAGCCTGAGGCCCACTGATTGCGTAACACCGTGGTTTGGGTTAGACCGTGTTAAGTAGCGGCCCTTCGTCGTAAGATAGCCTCAAAAACTAAGGTAAATCAAATGAACTGTTGTGTCAACTTAAAGTTGTTAATCTAAGGAGAACCCAAGAATTAACGTAAATCAAATGAACTATTGTGTCAAAACTTTAAGTTGTTGACCTTGAGGAGAACCTATATTTACGAAATACATTTTCTTGCTTTGGTGCCTAAAGGGAAGAAGCAGTAGATTTTACATCCTGCTTCGGAAGTGAATTATTAAGGGTCAACAAGCGATTTTCCATAACCGAATAAGCTCTAGTGTCCCTTAAATTTTTCCGTACTCGTAACAACAAGGGTGAACTTTGGTTAGAGGGCTTGCGTAAAATTTTCAGCATTGAGGCTAATTCGATTTCTGGGAAAACTTCTCATTGCTTATGTGGTGATTCGAATTGAATTGGGAATCGAACATTACAAAATATTAACTCGATCCGGCTAAATGCAACCAGAACAACTTGCTTAAAAGACATGTTTTGATAAGTTTTCAGTCGTGCAGGGCAATTATCATACTGGGTGTCCTATCTGTGCAGAGCAACACTTGTGTAAACGTAAACAGTGACTGGAGGAAAATGAAAAAAATTAAACGGCAAACAGTGTTTGGAATCGTTTCATCCTATTTACTAACGTTTTAAGGTCCACAAGATTATATCGTTACGGGTGGAAATCAAATTCCAAGTAGTAAAAGTTCAGACAAGTATTTCCTGCGTTTAAATACTTCATTTAAGCGGCCTCAAAGAGGAAGTCGAAACAATTATAGTACTGATCTTGACGAGCCGGAACGTCTCACTAAGGTTAAAAAATCCTAGTGAAAATCTTCGGAAACTGAACTAATCCTGGAAAATACAATAAGTATTTCTCTTAAACCATGTACTTACTATGAAGACAAACAGAAAGAAAAGAAAAGCTGTTTTGAATGCGCACCCCTCCCGGAGAAATTTATCGATGAAGTGCCCATCGTGTAGTTAGGAAAAGCTGGTGAGCGCCCACCTTGACTTATTGCGCGCCAACGGCGTGTTTTGTCAGATTGATAAAAACCTTATATCAGTAATATGCAGTTGACATTCATTCTTCTTCAATTCCATTGAAGGCATTTACAAAATCTCGTTTAAAATTGCCCTCATTTTTTAATTGAGCAATTCTAATGACCTTTCTTCTGTGTTAGTATTTTATAGTATAGTGTATTATAATAATAGTGTATTATAGTAACAGTGGCACTTAGTAGTAATAGTAGAATCTACCAATAGTGGTGTCAGCTTTGAACTGTTTTGTAAGTAGTGTAAACCGTTGTTACAGGCTGTAAATGATGTGAATAGTCGCACTGGACTCTGAGTTACGTAAGTGACTGTATTTGTAATTTTGTGAATAAATAATGATTAGTTAAAAAAAAAATTCATTGTTGATATTTCGAAAGTTTACATTTAATAAACCTTGAGCCATATGATTTAAAAGAGTCACAATCATGATAAATTATAAAACCGTCTGAATATGGTGACTGGAAACGCTAAACAAATTGGGAAATTGCACACGAGAGATTTTGAAAACAATTTCAGTGACGGTGTATTAATCTGTTAAACGGTTGCCGCTACAATAGCTCAAAGATCTTTTCATTTTCATTTTCAATTTATGGGCCTTTCTAGTCGTGAAATATCACATTTCTATGCCAAATAATGAAGTGTGTACGCCTTCATCTCGTTTAATCGCACTTTACTCAGTAGGATTAACTTGAAGACTCTTCTATTCTCCGCATTAGATATTGTGGTCCTCAATAATCCGGGTATCTTTTTCCCACCTGGGTTATCGTGACGAGCTGTTGTATAGCACCAAATTCAACATTCATCTGCTATTATACTTTACAGATATAATGATCTTCTTTTCAGGGCATTAAGTTTGGAGTTGGCATAATTGGATCAATTAAGTAAGTCGTAGATCCATCATCAGTATGGCATTTCCTTCATAGTCGAAGAATGATAAAGGTTTTCCATACGAATACAGTGAGTTTACTTGACGATTCAGAGGCTTTTGTAGCAAATGGAAATCCCTTCTTTTGTCAACGGAATAGTCTGAAATTAAGGTAGGCGGAAGCTGGTTTGGAATCATTTACTGCATTGTATTAGATATTTTACTCCACATGTTTAAAAACTAGGCAAACAGAGAAGCTACCACAGTTTGTCGTCGCCAGGGTGACACGGCTTAACATGTGATCTGCTCTTCAGGGAGCGTTACTGCATTCAACATGGATTTGAACGATACAACAACGTGGATCATTTCCACCACCGAGGTTAACGAAGATACCCCTCTGTTTGCTTGCTCCAAGTCACCAGATTTGACATTTGATCTGGATGAAACTACCTTTCCTTGGATTTTGGTGGGTGTCAAATCGTTTGCTTGTCTTTCGATTTCTTTTCTAAACTCACTCGTCATCACGGCAGTGAGAGTAAGGAAGGATCTGTACAAACATTCGTATGTCCTGTCGTCCAGCTTGGCCTGTGCAGACTTTCTCGTAGGAGCTATCACGATGCCCTTCTCCGCGAGTCTCGATGTATTGCTTGCCATCCGAAGAGTAACTTTCTTTTGCATATTAGACATTGTCAATGTGTACTTGATGTATTGTGCTTCCTGGTGTGCACTTTATCACATGACAGCAATTGCCTGGGAAAGGTTCGTAGCCATAACGAAGACAATGCTCTACCCAGTGAAAGTTACCAGAGGTCGCCTCAAGAGGATGGCCGTTGTCCTTTGGATGGGGGCAATGGCTACGACTCTTCCACCTCTCGCGATGGAAGTTGCTGGTGTGAATCTCCAGTTCGTTCAAATGTGGGTTTCTTCCGCGAGCATCTGTGGAGTGGTTTCCTTGATAGCAACCGGGTATTTTTACATCAAGATATACATTGAAGTGCGAAAACGCAAGATCGACCAAATCACCAAAGCGACAGCTATGGCTCAAGCGATACTCGAGACCAAAGTTGCCAAGACAGCCGCCTCGTTGACGCTTGCTTTGGTAATTTCGTTCGTACCAGGCATAATTATCAGCAGCTCCCAAACCCTTCGCACGAGCACTAGCATTCGGGTGTCTGAGCTTATCATGCAGATGGGCTCTGTTGTAAATCCGCTACTGTACAGCTACAGAGACCGTCGCTTCAGAAACGCCGTTCTGGAGATGTTAAGGATAAAAAAGCCGCAAGTTATCCAACGGCCCGCAACCGCAGCCATCCAAGTGCGTCATTTCCAAGGAAAATTCCCGGAGAACTCCAAGGAGAATGCGTCGGGAAAGGACACCCCTAGAGAAAAACAAACTGATGGCTTTACACGTGCAGCATCCTGTAGGTCACTGAACACAGATTTACATCGGCCGTCCCATCAAATTACCCGTCACAAGATGGTGAAGAGATCCATGTCAGCCCCATCGTTTGCCCAAATCAACACCGTTTTCGATTCCTCACACCTGCAGCTTCCTTCTACTGCGACTAGGACAGACATTTCGTGGGGAAAGTAACTCGCGAATTGAATCGGCAACTGATCCTGAAAACTAATTGCAACTAGTACCCACGGGTGCGGACTACACGTTACGAACTTCGTCTTGTCAAAGGCCGAGCGTGGACAATCACTGCAATGACGTCTTTGAAGACTACAGCTGCGGAAACTCAACAGAGAGGATGCCAGTTGCTCATTAAAAACCGTTTTATTTTCAAGAAGTGATAAATTTTTAAATGTTTTCAATGGCATAGTATGGCTAATATTTAAGATTCAGGACTCGTTTCAGTTTCCTGCAGTGAAATGGTTCATTTTCATGTTCGAAATGTTGTTGTGAATTACGTAACGAAAGAACATTTCGATCAAAGCGAGGCGTCAACTTAGTACTCGGAAGACGAGATCTGTTTTGCATGCCAGTTATTTCATTCTCTTTTCCCAAAGATATAACGTCGTGTCATTAATTGATTGAAAGGTTTTCGAATCATCAGTGGAAAGTTCTACTAGGCTGACAGATTAACGAGCCTTCCTTATCTCCAAAAAAGTGAATGATCGAAGAAAGGCTAGTTGTGGGGACTTCCCGGATTTTCACATTGGAAAAACAAAACGTAGATTGCATGACAGGAAAACTGAACATTTCAAAGGGCTTACAAGTGCCTGTCATACATCTGCTATCGCAGATCACGTCACGTCAACTGGTCACAACAGACCACGTCACGTCAACTGGTCAGAACATGAAATGGGACCACTTTGAGATATTAACAAAAGGTCGTTCTGATACTCATTGCAAGATAAAGGAGACTCTATTAATTCAACAACTTAAACCTACTCTAAACGATAATGTCAGCAGCGATAAGCTTTATCTGTATTAGTTTGCATCTTTGCATATACAAAATTTTTTTCGTCTCAACTTTTGCTCGTTGTTTTGTTAATTAGTTACTTATCTTAAATTTAAACTTAGGGGCTGACCATTTCTTTTGAGGGGGAGATGGATGATTTTGAAGAAAAATTTCCTGCAAGCGCTTGTTGGAAGAAAAAAATTGCATGCAGTCCAAATATAACAGAAAAAATGTATCAAAAAATCGGAAAAAAATATCCTGCACAGCAGATTGCTAGAAAAAAATTTCTTGATGACCAGAAATCACCCACACCCCCACCCCCACTCAAAAGTTAAATGGTCGGCCCCTTAGTCGCCACGTGTATTATTAACTGTCACTTCTGAAGATGTATGTCGAAGCATACGAAACGTCAAGTAAAGTTTACTAATCTTGTTTTCCAACATACGTTTTACTGTCATGTTTGTAACTGCAGTTTGTGTGCTATTTCTTATCAAGCTACGATGGCCAAAGAGAAAGAATTTTTACGATAAAGGGTTTTTAGTTGTTAAAGTCGTTCAGTCAGGCCAGTTTTATTACTTAAGTGATTTCTTCGGGTTTCGTAGCTTGGCTCTTGATAAAACTCTGGCGAATTTAGTTTTTTTTTATTTTTTTTTATTTTTTTATTTTATTTTATTTTTTTTATCATTTTAAGACTTTTGATGGACCAAGGTGCATGCTTCGACAAAAATTGTCAGGTTGAAAACAAGACAACAAGACAGGACAAATTGATTCCCATGATATTATTACAAATCGATTCCTATGATATTAAATTCAAACTTAATTAGAAGTTAATATAAAGAGCTGAAGAGTACACTGTTTGTACATAAAACATTGATTATATATCAATTAGGTTCGATAAAACTAGACAGGCAGGAACTCAAGATCTTCTGTCAACATAATAAGAAAAAAGCGAAAAGCGGAAATATTGCAAAGGCGAACCGACTGTAAATTATTCAGAGCTGGCAAACTCCGTGGTTCAGTTTCAGTTCGACTTGAAAATGTTCGTCGTAAACGTAGAATAGATTTAAACGTGAATCACTCTAATGCAGTATGATAGTTTTTTCGTCGTTTTTGCTGTTTATTACTGGCAATATTTAATTTTTAACAAACTCAGGCGTTATCAGTAGGAAATTGGAGTGTACATTTTGAGGTAACGACACCAAGTTGCCAAAAGAGATAACAAGTTCAATATATTCCACAAAGAAAAGTTCGAACCAGCCCAGAATTTACGATCGTTTGACAAAATAACAAGATGGTAAAAAAGGACTAACTTTCTTCAAAAAATATAGTAAGAAAGGTAAGCCTAAGGTAACTTGGTGTCGAAATTAAGAAATGGTTAGCGTGCAGCGTGCAACCATGGAGTTATGTATGCACGCGGGAGGTTGCTAAGCATGAAAGAAGCGTGAGAGTCGCTCGAGGTGATCGCCGAGTGCGACTCTAGCTTCTTGAGTGCTTAGCAAACCTCCCGAGTGCATCCATAACTCGATGGTTGCACGCTGCACGCTAACCATTTCTTTTATAACATTGAGACTTTCAAACATCTGTCGTTTCGTGTATAAATATTCAAATGTTCAACCAGCTGACTAAGCTCCTGCTCCGCTCAAGTTCGGAAATCTCGAACTCTAAGCTGGAGACCCGACAAAAACCTTGAGCTCGAAATTTGGCAGCTCACAACACATGCAGCCCGAGCTCACTACCAGAAAAGCGGACGTGACTCTTACCGTGTTGCGCAACGTTTTATATTTATAAAGGTTTGTTTTTTAAATTAGCGCTCTAACTCGCCGAAAACGCTTCAAAATGGCCTGAGACGCTAGGAATCAACAAAGAAAACAAAAAAGCAATAAGGTAAGCCCATTTTATTTCAAAACAAGACATTTTTTTCTCTCTTTTAAGGCAAACCGATGACATCTCATACAAATCTTTATAAATATAAAACGTTGCGCAACACTGGAAAGAGTCACGTCCGCTTTTCTAGTAGTGAGCTTGGGCTGCCTGTGCTCACAAGAATTATCTTCCTTATCTCCGGAAAAATCACAAAATTTGTCCATATTTTACGAGCAAAATACCTACAAAAAACAGGAATTATGTTGTGTGTAGTGGCAACATCGACGAAAAAGTTGCCGTGAAAAAAAAAAGCAAAACAAACTGACGTCACCGTGCAACCCACGGGCAAATGGATCAAGCGCATGAGCCAATCAGAGCGCACGCTTTTGTAAAGCCATGTTATAAAGTTTTTTTTGCGTTAGTTCGTTTGTTGCAATTAAAGAACAGTTTTCAATGCACTCTTCTTTTCACATTCTGACCGAGAGTTTGTTCGTCTCTGCCCTTTATTGATTCAATTACCCTTCTAGTGAGCAGCGCAGTATTCATGTATTGACCTAAAAAGACTACTTCGATGAAAACGGGTTCACAGGAATAAGAGAATGCAACAATGAACTAACAACGATGAAAGAAGTGAACGACATAAATCGGGTTAACAAAAAGCGGATCAAGAGCAAGAACATCATTTCGAGATCGCTTATCATAGTAGTAAGACGGAAGAAAAGTACTGATGCAGTAAATGGCTTGAACACGGGGGGGTTAACATGTGAAAGTGTAGTGTGATCGTCGGGGTGAGTGTAGTCCTGAGAAGGACTGTTGTCGGTTGTAGTGACTGACGTTTCGACAACCTGTGCGGAAGTCATCATCAGAGTGAAGTCATCGCTCTGATGATGACTTCACTTTGCTATCACGCGATTTCGTGTGATAGCGGGAGGTGAGGTTTGTTTTGCATAGTTTTACGGTGGCCCATAGGGGACATGACACATCTTTTTTTACCGCGCGATAAATGATATATTATCGCGCGATAAACGGAAATTATCGCGCGATAAACGGAAATTATCGCGCGATAAATGGAAATTATCGCGCGATAAATGGAAATTATCGCGCGATAAATGGAAAATTATCGCGCGATAAATAAAGATTATCACGCGATAAATGATAAATTATCGCGCGATAATAAATATTATCGCGCGATGAAAAAAATTATCGCGCGATAATTTATTATTTACCGCGCGATAATTTCCATTTATTTATCATTTATCGCGCGATAATCTCCATTTATCGCGCGATAATCTATCATTTATCGCGCCATAAAAAAAAAATGTGTCATGTCCCCTATGGGCCACCGTATAGTCATGTTATGCTGGTTTTTTTTTTTTTTTTTTTTTTTTTTCCGCATAACAGATTACGCTTATTCAATCACGTCACTGACGCTGTCAGATTCATCTACGAAATTTTAGGGCAATCAAATTTCGCGTTACGAAAATCATGTTATTTTCTTACATAAAACGCCGCGGAGTCGCATCCCATAATTTTCTTTCGCGCTATAAATCGCCTCCTAACAGAAACTCAATTGAAATCCTATCGTGAGGCGCTTTGAAAAACTAGACAAAATTTATAATAGCTTTGAGCACTGGGTTCGGAAAACAAAAAGAAGTTTATATATACTGAAGGCATCCTCACCTGTTTCTATAGAAATTTGAGGAACGGGTTAGCTTAAATAATGTCATTATGAAGTATTGGAAGTAAACCGGACCAACGCTCAGATCGCTAGAGTCTTAAAATAACTGAGGAGAATGTAGTGCCTTCGCTATGACATCAGCAAATGGTTAGACACTCAAGTGTTCTCGGATAAGAGCGATGAACCGTTAGGCCTCTCCAGCACGTTCTCTGTACTGGTTTGCAGTGGACGTTAAAGAACCCACCACGAACTTCTCACAGACAATCGGAAACGTGGGCCCCGGTGTTGTGTGGTCTGGCCTGGTTATTATTAATACGGGCTTCTGTTTAAACTAAGCAACATATGGCAATCTGCGGTCTTTCCTTACACTTAGGTAGCACGGAAAGCCGTAAAACTGTTGAACAAAAGCTCATCTTTCAAACCGGCCGTCTAAATCCCACAGGGATCAACGAACGCTTTTCATTTCACTAATTTATTCGTGTTTTGCTCGTTGCCATGTTCCCACCAATAACGTAGCTCCATTTTCTGCCTTTAAAAGCACACACAACACAATTCCTCTATTCGCTCCGGCGAAGGGCTAACGCTCGAAACGCCAGCTTTTGTAATCGTTACGGTGGTCAATTTACCATTTCAACTTTGTTGATATATCCAAATTATTCTGTTTAAACTAGCTGTTAAATGCTGAACTGGGCTAACCCGTCTAAAATATCGGGTTAACAAATAAATAGATAATAACCTTAAGCTGAAGATAAAATTTGTAAAAATTTTAGTCTTCTGTTGAAGAAATTTCTGCGCGGGTCATGGGCAAAAGCGGTAGAAAAAAATTGATGCATAAAAAAGGGCAAGTTACGACAAAATTCACTTTCTCCTGTCTTCATTTCACAGAGGAAGGAAACAACTGCGGGCTCACTTGTCTCAAATTTGCCTTAATGAAGTATGACCACACCGGGCTATATTTGTATGGCTCGCTAAATTCAAAAGTTTTTTTGGAATTTAACTCTTTCCTCTCTATTTGAACCCAGAAATATGATAGCTACTATCAGTTCGGAACCTTGTTTTTTTCCGCTCGGATTTACGGCCCTCACGCTCGGTCTATGACTTACACCATACGGACTGAGAAAACGATGTTAGTACGAAAAACTCCCAAGTCGCGCTGAACCTTGGCAAGTGAGTCAGAAGAAGACACTAGACTTTGTGTGGTGACAACTGACAAGCTTTTATTCGCATTCAGTTTTATTCTGTTTGTTCATGAGGAGTGTAACGCATGTATCCTTTACCCGAGGGCATTTCTCTGACTTTGACGCCCTTTGGAAATAGTTTATCGAGATCTTCATCTTTTACCGTTGGTAGAACCATACAGTCCTTGCCAGGCTGAGAAAGGTCAAATTAAAAGAAGATAAATTCACTTCTAAGCATAGTTAGCATTAGTTAGCTAGAATAGTAAGCGAGCATAACTATTCACAGGGAGACCAGTTTCTTTGACCCTTTAAATCTCACGAGTGACAGAAACAAAATTTCTCCTTACAATATATATCCATACAATATCAACCAGACAAGTGATGAGAATAAAGAAAATATCAAAACGGGATTATTAGTCGCTCCAATACCAAATTCTCCGAACTGACACCACAAGAATTGTATGGCAGACAGTAAGGAGAATTACTAAGGAGATCTTGGGAGTTCAGTAAAGGGTAAAGGGTGGATTGAGGAGGTGCCTGGTTCTCCATGAGGTAGACAGGCCAATGTCTATCCTTAGTTGCCAAGCCTTTGATTTGGAGTGAGGCTGAAGGTGACCTTGTTGTAATAGAGACTAGTATCTAGTTAGCATGATAACAAAGGAATTTACATTTGAAGAGCAGCAAGGTTTGTTTCATAACAAGATGACCCTTAGCTTCACTCCTGTTCCAAGGCTTGGCAACCAACCATCGACCAACTATTATCGATCTAAGTGATAAACTGGTCCTCACATCTAAAAATGGATTCAATGGCGTCCGCTAAAATTTAAGCTTCGACGCGAATCTGATATACCGTTAGGGTTTCACAAACAACCGGGCGACGAACTTAAAGGAGCAAGTTAGGAGGAGCGCAATTTGTAAGGTTTCTTTGTTGCCCGTTAAGGCATCTAGTGCCTACTAATGTTTACAAACTGACCAAGCCCTTCAACTAACACAAGTTCTTTACTTTTTCAAATCGTTCTGTTAGATTTTTCAAACTTCATCCCTCTCCTTAACAAAATCAACGCAGTTCAGACTGATTTTACTTATTCTCTCCATCTTGAAGGAGCCTCGTGTATCTTGATTATTTCCGATCAAATTAACTTACCTCCCAGTCTGCAGGAGTGGCAACTTGTTTCGTGGCAGTCAACTGCAATGAGTCAATCACACGTAATAATTCACTGCAAACGAAGAAAAATAACAGGTTACTCTCGAGGCTTTAATGGTCATCAACTTAAGATGCTCTTGATTGTTAAACAAAATCTCTTCGTCAGCATCTTGAAATTGAGGGCGTCGAGGGTGAACGACGTGACTTACTGCAAGTTCCGTCCACACGACGCTGGATAGAGGAATGACAACTTAAGCTTCTTGTCTGGTCCAATAACAAAGACCTATAACATGAAAAAGCAAAAGAAATTTGATAAATGTGCAACATATAGTTGGAAATGTCAATTTAAAGGAACAGTCATTATTTACCACCTTAACAGGGGGCGGGGGATTGGAAAATGTGCGAGGATCACCTGGTTTTCAGAAAAAACGGAGGGGGAGATCTGCGTTGCTAACAGAGCATAAAGGGGGACTATAGAAAACTGATTGCCAATTAACTACTAATTAGGGGGTCATAGCCTGATAAGGGGATCAGGTAAATTTTATCGTGACACAACCAAAATTCTCCGACTCCGCCCGGCAGCCCCTCAAGTTAAACGGTTGACAATGGTCGGTCCCTAATGTGAAGCACTTTTGGATTATTGATCGATCTAGGAAGGTAAGAATTTAGAGTCTGTTTGGGAAAGGGTGGGAAGGGGGAAAAGGTGGAAAGAGGACTTCAAGAAAAGTCATACGATATGAACGACGTCGATTTAAAAATAAACCCGTCAGTTTGGCTCACGAACTTCGCGCTCTGCTTGGTTGATGTGCTAAATATCTTTCGTGGCTCCATTCCTACTTTCAGCCGAAAGATTATGTGAACTTTAAGAGAATTTAATGTTTGAAAGAATCACGAGAAATTGTGATCATGGTTTATGTTGAAGTCTGACTGTCCATGGTTCCTGCATTTAAGGTGTCAAAGTTTTTGCAACCGAGTAAAAGCAACCGACTATGCAACCTAAAGAAACTGGGGCGCTGCGTCGGTAGGAGTAACAAGGTAATTTTAGTTTTATCAACTGAGTTGATAAAGTAAATTGGCCCCCGTAAAGAGTTTCAAAGCTGACGTTTTGAGCATTAGCCCCACTCTGATGAAGGGCTAACACTCGAAACGTCAGCTTTGAAACTCTTTACGAGTATATATAAGACTGATGAGCAAGAGCTTATCCATGTATCTGGCAACATGAAGCGACACGGGGTATAACTGTGTTCCCCTCACCCCAAGGATTTGTCAGGTTTCCCTGAGAATTCACCAGTATCCACTTATCATCCTTGTGAAGAGGGGCGCTGTGAGGGAATAGTGTCTCTCAATTATAATTATCTTGGAAAGGTCTCCAATCGTCTCGAATTCGGATCTTTCGATCATGCGCACAAAGCGAAAACCGCTCTGCCGCCGCGTCTTCATTTAAAACACTTACCGCACGGCAAGTAAGTGGTAGTCCTTTAGAATCTTTTTCATCGGGATCGACCATTCCGAGTTTAACAGCCAATTCACGCCCTTGGTCGGCAATAATTGGATAAGGAAAGTCCATTAGGTCTGTCTTGATGAAGGCCTTGATATCTTCCATCCATCCCTTGTGTGTGTCAACATCATCACATGACAAAGCAATGAGCTTTACACCGCGCTTGGTGAATTCTGGGATCATTCCAACCAAGCAGCCTAACTCAGTGGTACACACGGGTGTGTAGTCGGCGGGGTGAGCGAATAAAATGGCCCATCTACAGAGAGTAACAGCTGCGCACTACAATGATGCATTTGTTACAACTTATAACTTGATTGTACCCTTTTCATCGACACAGTTTTAGACACCAACATGGTCTTCAATGAAAGGTTAT
Source organism: Stylophora pistillata (assembly GCF_964205215.1). Lineage (NCBI taxonomy): Eukaryota > Metazoa > Cnidaria > Anthozoa > Scleractinia > Pocilloporidae > Stylophora > Stylophora pistillata. Next base: position 12,746,532 of record NC_142522.1, on the reverse strand, counting down.
AGACAAACATCTAAAAATAGGTCGTGCTTACTCATCGCAGTAAGAGAGCCTCTTTTATCCTGCATGTTTATCCCTTTAACCCACAAGCCGACAATATCCTCCCTCAATCATATACTGAGGTCAAAGAATAAAGGAAATGAAGCTCTTAATCGTAAAACAAACCTTCTTTAGCTCTCTTTGTCAGCACCTTAGGAGATGCATAGAACACAGTTTGGAGAATATGCATACTGATATTAGGGTGTACAGGGTTAACAAAGAGGATCAATTCAACGGAAGACCTGTCAGCATAAAAGCATTACCGAGACGTTAGCAAAATGGTGGTAAAAATCGCGTGTTATTTGAAGGTTTCTGAAATGCCATCATTAACTCTTTCACCTCTAAGATCTATGCATCAATTCTCAGAACTGTGTTTCATATATTCCATAGGATGCTTCCCCTGAGAATCTGTTTCCATATCAGACCACATTCCCTGGTTCATGTCTTATTTTTATTCCCATAACCTCTTTGTTAAAAAGGTATTGATATCGCAAGGCAAAATTTCTATTTGGTCATTCTGGGGAGTATGAAGATTTACGTTGTATTTGTTAAGTATCAGCACCCTTCAATTTCTTGCATAAAATGCCGTACTTCTTATTAACATGTCATGTCAGCTTCCCCTGTTTAAACAGCCTACATCTATCAATGACTACTGTCTATTCGGGCCGTGGAAGAAAAAAGTAAGTTTCTTGAGATTTACAGGGGGAAGACTGCAACAATCAGTTGCGAGAAATACATTCCTCGGGAGGAAGGGTGGGGGGGGGGGGGGCGGGGGGTCAAATAATTTTAGTTGTGCCACGATATAATTCAATGATTTTTCTATTACGCTTTGAAAGATTCTTCTGACCCTCACCTCTCCCCATCGTTGGCAGTTAATTGGCAGCCATTGTTCTATAGTCCCCTCATAAGGCTCTGTAATATTTTCAATATCCCCTCCCCTCATTAGTAGTTAATTGACAGTCAATTTTCTATAGTCCGCCATTATACTCTGTTAGCAGCGGTTGATTTCCCCTCCGTCGCTCCTGAAAATGATGTGAGCCCCCCAAAATCTTCCATCCCCCAGGCGAAAAAATAATCACTGTCCCTGAGTGGTCCATCACGTGTCTCTCGAAGGCCAGAGTCTGTGTAAACAAGGTTTATTTACAACTCACGACAGAGAATAACAGTGGGTCGCCCTCCCTGCTTTTGACTCAATTTAAAATCTTTCAATATTGTTGAGGACCTAGAAACACATGCATTCCCTTGAACAAATATAACCCGGATTTTATCCTAATGGATAAGGTCACGTTTTTTTTTTTCGTTCACCCTGATCCACTTTAAAGGTCACCTTTTGTTTGCCTAAATTGGCTAAGGGTCGGTAATTGATGATTCACTACGTGTTTGATTAATCGCTTGCTTTAATTGAGCTAACAACATTGTGTAAGTATTTGATTTTTCTTCCTATTTATATTTCTCAATCCTTATTGATTTTCTCTATCCTAAACACTACTCGCTTCTGCCTGGCTCATACTGACGTTGGCGTTTGTTTACCGGGAAATAATCCCGTTGATAAGGCAAATACTTCCTATCAGGAAAAAGGTGAAATTGAAGTTACAGAGCCTCTTTAAAGAAACACGACCCCTGTAACACACCCCGCTATGGCCAGGATTGTAAGACCGCACATCAAGACAGTTCAAATCAATTCTCTTAAACATTTCTCTTGCATGCACTGACATCTTCTTTGCAAAAGTCGAAATGAACGTAAATTTGATCGAACTGAAATATGAAATCCGTACTCGATGCGGTGCGTGCCGGAGCCAACAACAGATCATGAACGACTAAGCATTAATGGCCAACTGAAATTATCCTATCAGTTCCGAAAGACGAAACGTCTGAATAGATTTCGTTAGATCAAAGGATAAAACGCAACAGAATAACCTAAGGCATAAGACTTGTGGACCATTGCAGAGAGAAAGAAATTTAAAAAGGTTTGCAGAGCGCAAATAAGTTCTTTTAAATTTCTACTTACGATCCTTCAATAAATTTGTGGAAGTCAAGCTCCCCTTCACTGGTGCGCACATGGAAATCAGGAAAAATCTCTCCAAGGTTCACCATTTTAGCCGTCAGTTTAGCTGTGCCTGTTCCGACTTCGTTAGGACTAAAATGCCTGAGTCCTTGGGTCAGGAAATATATCTACTTCAACGGTTTCTCCACAGGGGAATGTAAATTGAGTCTATTTTACGTCAGCAGCCCAAATACCAACACGTAGAATGACATGATTTGCCTGAGCGTAAAACACGCGATGTTTACCCTGAGCTGGACAATGTCCAATTTTTTTTCTTTTTGTAGATGGACGAACTGACAGTTCAATAACTGATTGTTTGGTTTATTGACCTTTTATTGATTATTTCCATATTCAAATCTCTGTTAGCTGCCCCCTTGTTTTATTTTCATTTGTTTTCATTTAAATTCTGTAAGTAGCCATTGTTTAAACAGCCATCACTATCGAATGGCAGTGTTCACCAGTTTAATCCTTTCATTCCTAACATCTCATCCCCAATTCTCCTTACCGTCTGCCGTACAATTTGTAAGATATCAGTTCTGAGAATTCGGTTTTGGATCAACTGATAATCTCCTAAATTACATTTCTCTTATCCCACTGGAATTCTGCTTGATATTGTAAAAAGAAGCTCGACTTTGTCTTGTTGGAGGGTGAAGTAGTCCCTTAGAAAAATCTGAGAAAAATCCCTTGGATAATATCTGACAAAAAGAGCAACGTTTCAATCCGGTATCAAAATTTCAAGAAGCTGCGCAGTATACTCAGCAGCCGTGATATCGCTCCATCAAACTTGATATTTGAAGGTTTACCCCTACAAGGTCCGCCCCTTTGGAGATTTCATACCAAAAGAACGTAATCGTAAGTAACTTGGAACTCATTCATTCTGGTATATTTGCTTTATCTTAAAAGCTAAGTCACAGAAAATAACAATCGTTTAATCTATACCGGAAATCCGAGTCAAAAAGCTTCTCCAGTTTCTACAGTAACCGGTTTAAACCTGAAAGAGGAGGTCGGTAATACTGTAGCCTTATCGTCCGTGTGGGAGTGGTACCGAAAAGGGTTGATGTCGAGAAAAGTGACATGACCTCGTCATGTTATAGAGAACGTGAAGTTAACGCATGGGAATTTGAAACTTTGATGAACTCTATCAGCAGTGTCTGTCTTTTTATGGGAACAATAAGAACGGAAGTAATTCCGTATGCCTAGGGATCGGGAACACTGAATAGTTCTATACAACCTCTCTGCGCATTTTCGCTCAGATGAAACATATCCGATATCTATATCTAGGTCGAAAGATCTGGATATGAACCCTCATCGCGTAATACTGTTTTTTTTTTTTCCTTTACATGACTTTTTACTCTTAAAGTACTCCTCTCCACCTCCTAGGTACAAAAATATTTGTAGCCACAAATTGTCCAGGGAACTGAACTCACGGTACGGTATGCTGAGGGAAGGAATTAGGAAGTGAATAATTATGCTCTTACAGAAATGGAGCACTGGGAGAAGATTTTTATTTCAGGGAATGGCCAAAATTTATCGCGGTGAGGGGGGAGGGGGTTGGAACATTTTGTTTGTGTCAAAAATAAAGTTTACCCGATCCCCCTAATGTACTGTAGTACTCTAATGATCCCCACCCATTGGGAATCAATTTTCTATACAGTCCCCCCACTCCGCATTATACTCTGTTAGCAACGACTGACTCTCCCCAAAATCTTCCAACACCCCCACCCTCCCCCACCTCAAGGAAATAAATGATGACTGGTCCTTTCAGGAGATAAAACCTCTCAATACATTTTTTTACGTATTGCCATATTTATTGGGTGCCCATTACATTACTCTACTTGACAAATCTCGTTTTTCAATTCCTAAGTAAACCGCTGAATACTGCATCAAGTAGTCACCCTACAAAAGAGGAGACAAAGCCGTGGTTAATAGAACTGTTCGGCGCAGTTAACTTTCTGTACACTATCTTTTAGACTCCAATAACCATGTTTACTTAACATTATGTCTTTGAACAACAACAAACATATGAAACATATGTGTGAACTGCGGTTATGAGACGTATATGAGAACGATCCTTCGCAGTAAAGCACTATTTGAGCAATAGTGAAAATCAGACCTGAAAAAAATTTTACAGGCCTGAAAATTTTTTTCAGGTCTGATTTTCACTATTGCTCAAATAGTGCTTTACTGCGAAGGATCGTTCTCATATACATTATGTCTTTGTTTGGATAAAGAGGCGCCGTCGAGGGAATGGAATAAGATAAACCATTTTCCCCCTATCTCTACACACACGTCACACAAACTGCTTGGTGTTTTTTTCAATCTTACGCTTATTTCTAGCGTTTCACTATCCATTAATGCTAAAGAAACATTAACACAAAGCATCGGTACCTTGAACGTGGGAGGGTAATTAACTCGCATTCTATTTCACCTCCTGTCCGGGCTTTTCATTTTCTGAAAACAGCAAAAAATTCATAACCTTGAGTGCATTAGTTATATTAGTGTGAATAAAGAAAGTCTCCTAATTCTGGGCATGGAGCGCGAGGGAACAGAGGGGAAGGACTCGAATTGGCTCCTAACTGTTAACTTTTCAAATGAGAGATGTAGCTTTTGTGCGCGCCACACGGTTATTGCATCACAACCTGGTCAGTTCAGCCGAAAACCTCTTCCCCCAGTCCACCCACCAACATAAAAGATGACGACAACATGAACTTTCAGGGAGGAGCATATTGGCCAACGTAAGACACAGCATGGTGTTACGAGGATCGAATTATTTTTACTGAATCTGTCACGCAATCCCAAACTTTTCTAGAATTATCTATAATCTGTAATATTCCAGAAACTTCTTTCATGTGACTCAGAAGTTTCCAAAAATAGTACAACTTGTAATACGCTATAAATAGTAATAGAACATTCTAGATAACTAGAGTAAATGTATAAAAGCTGGCTTGTGAGAAGTACAAACGAGATTTGCCCGAGGGCTTACCCTCGTGGCTTGTTGACTGAACTTGTGGAAGCTATGATATGACGAGGCTATGACCTTTTGACCTTGCGATATCCGGAGAGAAGAAAGAGATGAAGAAGACGATAGTCGAGAGAGGAAGAAGATAGAGAATACAGAGTTTACTATGGAGTCCTCCGGAAGAGTTTGTATACAAGGAAAGAATGCGATATATCAAGAAAGCCAAGCGCTGTGGTCTTCAGTCGGCGGATGTTGGAATTGGAAGTTGATCAAGACGATGGACACTTCTACGGCATAAAGGATTGTACGCCAGCCTTATGAACTGCTTAACTTAATCTTTAACCTAAGTAGATTAAACAGTGTAAAACTAATTAAATAATAGTTGAAATGGGTAACTGCTTGTTGTTACATTTTTGTTGCGTGCCATATATCGTACTCGGGAGTCTATTTTCACATATACTTTGTTAGCGGACATTTCTTGGTCATTAGTGCACGTAACAATGGAACTCCCACGAACAAAGTCAGCTTCCTTCCCAAAACTGATCACTTTCAACGGCTTGTGTCAAACAAACGGCACCTTTACTTTAAGGGAGCACGATCAAGTTGAAGCTAGTCAACCATACTAAAAATACCCCACCCCACCCCACCGGTGACAAACACGAGACCAAGGTTAGCTCAGTCAAATCTCTGGGTGTGCATATAGACGAAAACCTTTCATGGAATATGCACATTGAAAAAATAGCCAAGAAAATCGCATCGGGCATTGGAGCAATTAAACGTTATAGGCCTTTTGTTAATCGAACCACGCTTGAGTCCGTTTTCAATGTCTTAGTTCAACCGTACTTTAATTACTGCCGTGAGGTCTGGGGGCATTATAACAAGGGTCTTTCGAATAAGCTCCAAAAGTTGCAAAACCGGGCTGCCCGTATTCTGACCTTCTCCAGTTATGACACAAGCGCTGATCCTCTTTTTGTGCAACTTAACTGGAGACGGTTAGATACTCAGCGACAAATACAAGTGGCCACCATGGTCTATAAATCTATACATGGTCTTGCGGCCGACTATCTTGGTTCTCTTTTCACTAAATATGATCCTCCATATAATCTAAGGAACTCTGAAAACAAACTAGCTGTTCCATTGCCCCGCACCAATTTCCTGAAATATAGCTTTAGCTATAACAGTGCGGTTATCTGGAATAGCTTGTCCCCTGAATTGCGGCAAGCAAAATCACTTCAATCCTTTCGAAATGGTTGTCGCAATTTCTTCGTCTGAATCGAAAAAACGCACACGGCATCTATGTAAAGCAGAATTTCTTTATTTTTTTCTATTTCACTTTTAAATTTTAGATCATGTTTACATAGATTAAAGTAGATTGTAATTGTAATAATAGATTGTAATAATATTATTATTTTATCTGATAGATTTACCGTGTCTAAATAAAAAATAAAGTTCAAAGTTCAAGGTACATCATCGACTAATTGACTGGTGTCTTTTTCTAAGTACAATTTGATTTTGTCGCCTCAGTAGTGTTATGATAAGATCTCATACTTACTGCAGATTTCAGACATGATGCCGTTGAACAAAGTGGATATTTTGCTAAAATCTTGGACGTTGAAAACGAGGTCTCCTGCAATTTCTTCCAGTTGACCCTGAAACTTCCTATAATCTCCGATACCAACAGCGATAATTTTAACGTTTTTAGCCTGCAAAAAATCATTATTGATTCAGTACTGAAAATCCTGCATGAATGGGACTATTTCTTGGTAACTCTAAGCGACTGGTCGTTATTTATCTCCTGAGTTCAGAGGGGGAGGGAGGGGTTAGGTTTGGTAGGATTTTGATTGTATCATTATAAAATAACTTGATCCTCCCAAAAGGCCCTGTAATATTCTCACGGTCCCTCCTCATTGGCAAATAATTGACAATTAGTCTTCAATAGTCTCCCTTCAGTTATACGACGACCGGTTTCCCTTCCGTTACCACACCATGGGATCCCCTCCAAATCCTCCGACCCTCCCATCCCAGGCGGTAATGACTGGTCTCTTGGACTGGGACTACCTCACTCGGGAGATACCACCATAGCCAAATAAAGACATTGTCCACCTTCTGTAACACAAAACGGCCTTAAATGAAATGCAACATGAAAAAGCGTAACGGAAGGGTCCTACCTTAAGTGAAGGAATGATATTTGCGTATGGTTCCGAGGCTCTATTTGTTCTTCCATCTGTAAGGAGAATCAGCGTGTTTGGAAAATAAGACCTATCACCTCCCTTTGTAGTAAACAGTGAAGTGTTCGCTGCCTTCAGCGCCTTGTCGATGAACGTTCTTGTGCCCAATCTTGAATCGATGCGGTCAACAAGATTGTACAACGCCTCGTTGCTGTGGTACCTTTTGTCCGCAAAAGTATTCAACAACGTCGGTTCTTTGGCAAAAAGAATAATTCCAGCGTGGGTCTGGTCGGGCCCAATTGGCAGTCCTTGGACGAGCTCAAGGATAAAACCTTTGAGTAACAAGAAGTTTTCCGTTCCAATGCTGGCTGTCTTGTCCACCACAAGGGCCAAGTCCATTCCTTCAGAATTCTTGCAAGCTTTTGACATGAAAAGGAGAATGAAAAACATAAATGAGGAACAAACAAACAAACAAACAACAAACACGTAACAACAACTTTTATATTCATACGAATAAAGGGGGCTGCGTCGGTGGTATGTCTAGTTCATAAATGTAAATTGGCCACCGTAAAGAGTTTGTAAGCTGAAACTCGAAACGGTAGCTTAAAAACTCTTTACGGTGGGCAGTTTACGTTAACATATTTAAGTGTGATCAGGGCCGCGTTGTTCAAAGCTGAGTTAAGATAACTGAGGGTTAGTGTGAAATCTGATTTCAGATCTAAAAGCTTTAAAAGAAAATTAAGTGGAATTCTTTTTGTCTACAACTTGATGACTGGATGCTCTAAAAAGTGTAGGGAATATTATCCTAAAAAAGACTTTTGAACAAAGGATTAAAGAGACCGAGAGTAGAGTTTAACATCATAACTGGGCCGAGAACTAGATCTGTCCACACTTTTTTATCTTACCTCTCCGATTTGGCTGAGTGTTTACACGAGGGCGGAGTTTTTGATCTTCAAAACCAGATTATTACAATACCTAGTTTTAGACAGAGAAATCGGAAAAGTGCATTCGATTTCTGTCGAAAACACCGTTTTATGATATTTGGACAGTCCACAATAATGAGCATATACAGGCTAGGATGTTATTCATAGAGTCACAGAGTACATACGACACATCAAATCCGCGAGTTTTTTTATCGCTTCATCGAGATTGCTGTAATCTTGGACGAAGAACACAGTATCCCCTCCAATCAGCCTCAAAACTTCCTGGTGTTTTTCCTTCCGTGAATCCGGACCAATTCCAAAAACGAACATACGGACACCTCTTTTCTACAAAATTAAATACAAATGATTATTGTTCTCAGTCTAGTTAGCCCCTTTGTCTACTAAGTCCCTTTCCTCATAAGCGCCCCCCCCCCCCGTCATGAAGTTTACGTGTATACCAGGCTGCCCCTTTCTAAACTACGATCAAAAAATTGTAAAATACTGAGTAGCTTTTCTGTTTCGTTTGGACTGAGTATTGATGAAATACGGAATACTTCTATTTGAAAGCCTGCATCAATTTCCGTTCAAATTACGCGGGCAATCAATTGCGTTTTATCTACGTTATTCATTAAATTTAGGAGGTAATTAGGATTTTTTCCTATGAACCTCACTCGAGTAAGCCCTGAAAACTAATAAAGCTTGTGGGTGCGGGAACTAGGGCGGTAGCCTCGTTCCCAGACCTTACAAGGCCAAGCGGTAGCACCTGTGTACAAGGTTACTGGGGCGCTTCAAAATTTATTAATGTCAATGTCAGGCCTAGGCCAGTGCACAGGCTTTTTGCTTAAATAAGCCCATTTCTGCACCTTGCACGAGTCCTCAGATGCAAAGCTAAAACCAATCTCCACTTTTCAATTTCAGTTGGTGGTTGTGTGACTTGTGTCTAGAAAAAATTTTCCTGAATCTCGCATAACACTCTTTAATATTCTTATGGCCCCACCCTTTTACTTGGCAGTTGATGGGCAGTCAAATTTTTACTGTCCCCTTTCATATTCTGTTTGTGACGACTGACCCCCCCCGAAAAAAATTCTCCAACACCCCCCTCCTCCTTCAGGCGATAAATAATGACAAGCCCCTCAGTGTTGCCTTACCTTCATATTTTCCACCCTTGTTCTGTAAGCATCAGTTTCAGTCTGAGAGGGATGTGATCTACCATCTGTGAACAGAACCATTGCGCTCTCCACTCCAGCCCTATCTCCACTCGCCTTGGTAAACATTTCTTCATCAGCTTTTTTCAAAGCAAGGTCCAGTCGAGTTGGCTTAGACAGTTTGTCGATAGCATGGTCTATCAGATGAAGAACAGCTTCTTCATTGTGGTGGTAGGTGTCTTTGAAATAGTTATGGATGGTGCTTTTACTATCAAATGTTTCCAATGATACGTGTGTGCCATCTTCTGACACGCCAATCTGTTGCACCAGTTTGGCCAATCCCGCTTTTACAGTAAAGACGTTTTCTTTTTTGATACTCCGGGTGACATCCACAATCAAACCAAGGTCAATGGTGCAGCCAGACGCTGAGAAGAATTACGAGGCATTGTTTTAACATCTTGTATCCTAAGATCAGTATGCATGTTCTCCATACTGTTCTCTGTACATATTCTAGGGTGCTAACAAGGAGAATTTGAGTTGGTGATCATTCATTTTATTAGCGCGCCCTTGATGTGTGATTCAGGGGTGATATTGAGAATTACATGCTTGTCATCCCTTGGGGGGTGGGGTAAAGGCAATAAGCAAAAAGCCGCCGATGTTTGGTTGAATGACACGCACGACAAAGTTGGACGAACCGTTATACTGAAATTAGTTAAAATAACATAAACGTCATTGTTAGCAAAGCAAAAGGACAACAGAAGATCGGGGCAAGTAAGGAACTGATTACCATTTATCACCTGGGGGTCGGAGGGGTCGGAGGATTTTGGTTGGGGGGTGGTTGGAGGATTTTGGTTGCGTCACAGGAAAATGTTTTTGACTAATCCCTCTCTTAAGTCTCTGTATTCTAATGACCCCTTTCCCCCTTCGTTGGCAGTCAATATTCTTTAGTCACCCCTTTATATTCACATAACGACAACTGATCCCGCCACTGTCTTCCCCCCTGAAAACCTGGTGAATCCTGCCTAAAATCCTTCGACCTCTCTCTCGTCTCCCCACCCACCAGGCATTAAAAAATGACTGTCCCCTAAAGGGATAATATATCTTGGCTTTTTCCCTCGAAACACATCTTCTCTGTTAAAAAGTAGCTCTTGTTATACTGTTGTACAAATGTTGCATTTCGCGTGGTGAAATATTCTAAGGAGCCATTTCCGAACTGAATGGAAAAACCTTTTAACTGGCAGCCAAGAAATATGTTGCTCTAACTACGTTCGCTAAGCTGTAGTTCCTCATGGGTAGAAGAAATTGGTTTCAAGTTTATCTCAATATCTTACAACGTACTGAAAATTTGTTGTACGAAAGACAAATGTAGTTTATTTTGAAGAGCTTAATTCAGAGCACTTTTCGAATACATTGTCATGTCGCGGTTCATGATAGAGCAGTAATTTTGAAATTACGAGATTTGATTTGCTGCATAGTAATAATAATAATAATAGTTATTCTTACCCGCCGAAACGGCTAACAGCATTGAACTCAGAACACAAGCCTGCATGCAAAGTCGTACCATCTCGTTTTACCTGCAGAATTAAGATAATAAATCGTTGGCTGTTAGTACACGTACTCACTCTACCTGGAAGTCTACCTATGTTTTTAAATTCGGTCTAGCCATAACGTGAATCTAATGGAGAGGGACCATCGACGAATTAAACCTCACCTAAACAACTCTTTGTTTATAAATCTTTCACAAAATCAATTCATAACTGATAGATGGCTAACGTTCATTAAAGGATGCCATGATATTTTTTTTATCATTTGGATTCATTGATTGATAAGAGGTTAAATTTTTCGTTTGGCATTTCAAATCGAAATGAAATTGTGGGAAGCGGGGTGGAAACCTGTGAAAGGCAAATAAATTAGAGCTGAATCAAAGAAAGGGAAAGAAATGCTTAGTTAAAAATTGAATGGATTCATGGCAACATGTTTGATATTCCATCTTCTTCTTTGGAAATCAATTTTTCTCCCTCCTTTTTAACGCCTTTTGACTGTTTTTTAGCCTCCCTAAGCAATTCCTCTCCCCGTCTCTCCTTGGGATGATTACAATATGATCAGTAAACGTTTGTTTCCCACCTTGCAAAAATCCACTCTGATATTTTCTGGATATGAAGACTTCAAGAAATTGAAACCAGCTACTGGACGTGGCGAATTTTGTAATGTTTTGCTTGTCGAATAGCCCAAATAAGCAGTAAAAATAAAACTCGAAATTAGATTGGTAATTAAAACTTCCTTCGCCTCAGGAAAAAATGGCCATTTTGTAACATAGTGAGTCACAGTCTCTGTTGTGGAATGTGCTGAGGAAATGGCTTCCTATTGGTAGTTTTTTTTACGACACTTAAGGTCAAGAGCGTCATAGAATTGAAATAATTCTTTTTTTAGTAATGTGTTTTGAAACTGGAATCAAACCTTAATTTTTAGAATTTTGAAATGTATTACTATTAACGACATTAGTAGCTAGTTTCGTTTTACTTCCAGCCTCAAAATACAGTGCACTTTAAAAAATTGCTCAACTTTAGTCCAACATCTCTAAAGTCACTTTTAGCAACAAGGTGTCAAATCTACTAACGCTCACTTAAAGCTCCTTAACGTGGCCCGCCCATTAAAGCTCGCTAATTTGCATATTTAAGAAACACTTTCATGCAAGGTGCGCGGTTTAAACATTATGCCAGAAACAGCTCGTTTTAGGTTCGAGAAAGTCGCATCTGTGATGTAGAGATTAGGGTCAGATAAACTGTACCGGTATAACTTTGGGCATAATGCAGTAGTCAGAGCATCGAACGTAATCCCGGCGGCATAATGACTAAATTTCGTAAAAATTCCCTTGATGTTACAGTTCAACAAAAGGTAAATTCTGTAGCCTGAGTAATGTTAACGGTGAGCGTGCTGTTCTTGAACGCACTTCAGTAATTTGATCCAGTAAAGTGTTGTGCAGTGAACTGCGGTAAGCCTTTTTATTCGTGGCAAGTTTTACCTGTTGAAAGTGTTGGAGGCAGCTGAGAGGTTCTTGAGATATAAATATCTGTAAATATCTCAGTAAATATCGAGAATCCGCTGACTGGGGGAGGGGGGGGGGGACAACTGTCATCTAAGCGTATTTTGAACTTGTCGATTTTACCGAGAAAGCAAAGTGTGTGAACAGAACTTTTAGATATAATTTTTGAAAAAGGTTCATCAAAACGGTCCTTTGGAAAGAAAAAAGGAACTATGAAATTTTGCAACTGTCGGCGAATTCTCGATATTTATGGTAAGTGACTCTCGTAGCTATTTTATTGAATCATTAAATGGGTTGAGCATAAAGATAAATTTTGAGCATATTTTTGGGCATATTTCATTGTTTTCAGCGGTGCCGTTCAACGACATAATGCTCCAATTTTTTAGCACTGAATTTATCTGACCCAGACAGAGATGTCATTAATGTCGAAACTCAGTTTCGTATATTTATGGTCTCCTTTTCATGTTCCCTTTTATTTTCATGATTCAGTTTATTATCACTTTGGCATGATGTTATTCCTTTCCCTCCGATTTATTACCTTTCATTAAGGAGTCCTTTACTTGAGAACAAACGGTCGTAGGTTTCATAATAACCAAAAAACATCAAAAAGTACTGAATGACTACATTTGTTCCTTCGAGAGTTTCTTTTGGAAAATGCACTTTTAAGCAATTTACTTAATTTGATGCAGAAAAATATTTCGATTTAAGTTTAACTGCGAAGGTTTGGTGTTTTAATTCGATTTTTTTAGTATTAATTCCCTCATTAGTGCACTATTGTATTCACTGTTTGACTCAGAAAACTGTGAACACTAATAAACCACACACTAACCAGTTGCACGTGAGGCTATAAAAAGAAGAAATTAAACTACAGAGATAAGCGATATCGTCATTACCCACGTATCGTTAAAATTGTCGTCTGTTCCTTTTTTAAAAAATAATTACCTGTTCCTTAGTATGACTGTTTTTCTTGAAACGATATAAAAACTCATAAATTAAGAAGATTGCTCGAGGCGTAGCCGAAAGCAACTCTTACGCTTCTTTCGTGCATCCATAACTTCCCGCCTGCCGCCATTACTCGATACATGTAGCTAAGCAGGAACCAATTATTAGTTTGAGGCGTAGCCAAGCAACTCTTACGCTTCTTCCGTGCGCCCATAACTACCCGCCTTGCGCCATTACTCGATACATGTAGCTAAGCAGGAACCAATTATTAGTTTGAGGCGTAGCCAAGCAACTCTTACGCTTCTTTCGTGAATCCATAACTCGATCCTACGCAACTCTTACGCCGTTCCCTATTGCTCTTCAAACTTCCCGAGTCGCACCGAGTAAAAATTATTAAAAATAGTCAATAAGAACCAGAATTCATTGCAGTAAGTGTTGCAATCGTGAGAGTTATTACAAACATCAATTTATAGGATTCCAATAACGATTTAGCCACTCTGGAAGAGTTTCTCGGATCACTGGTAATCCGAGTATCCCTATTTCTTTCGGTCGAAGTTAGGTTTTAACAGCACTATTTCCACTTGCGCGACTTGCACCATGATTGTTTGGGTATAATCAGGAAATCATGTGAAAAATGGCAAACTTTAGCAGGAAGCGGTTAACAAGAATACTGATGGAGCAATCTGAAAAATTATCCCGGGATCCTTCCCTCTGTTTGGCTTTAGGAAGAAAAGCAATATTTCCATCTCTTGGATTAAGGTCGTGATCTTTATAATTATTTTGTTTTTCGGTGTGCTTTTAAATGAAGAGTTGTACATCGAAAACCATGGAACGCTCATTAGGAATAGGGTATCTATGCCATGTGTGTCAAGATAGTTTGGTTTTATCAGATGATTATAGCCAACTCGGCGCTACGGGCCTCGTTGGCTATCTATCATCTCATATCCAATGCGCGCTCGTGGAATAATTGTTAATTAGCCACCGTAAGGAGTTCTTACAGCTGAAATTTCGAGCGTTAGGCTTTCTACCAATGTACTTACCCTGTTTATAAGTGGAGAACTTGATTCACGAACCTCTATTACACTGAGATCTTTAGTACAAGGAGTCCCCACTAATGGCAAACAACATAAAAATCTCCTTTATTGGATCGAACCTAAATTTTTCTTTCAGGTGAAGCAACTGAACCAATCCTCTTTTGGTTACCAGTCGTTTCGTACCCAGTCGATCTGTGCCCAGCTAGAACCACTCGCACCCATTCATTTGAGTCGTTTTGTCTCCATACTTATAAGGTGTGTTTTCCATTTTACGGTTGTTTGAGGTGAGGTCGGTTCTTATTTTAAATAGGAGTATCACCTGCGTTAAATACAGTTTGTTTATGTAGCGTCCGTTTTGATACGTGAGCAGCAAATATAAGGCCTGGAACCGAAAAAGGGTAACCTGGGAGTGATAAGAAAGACGTGAGGCACTAAATACACGTTCTTCGATGTTTTAACATTTATACGCCTGGATATTTTGATTTTAGTTTGCGAATACATCCTACGGCCTTATCTGTCGATCGTATCGATGGCGGAAGACGAGAACAACACGAACGAAACCATTAAAGTGTGCTTAGTAACCAACAAAAAATCTGTCGCGCGAATCGTTTAATCAAATCGAATGCAGCGGCCATTTTTGTTGCTCCGTATTTTTCCCTAATCTACGGTGTAAAACCGTGGCATGTTTTGTGCGTTCTCGTGACCATATTTGATAAAATGACACAGTATTGGAATGATAATAATCTGTTATAAAAGATATAAGTATAAACATTTAACTGTACTCTTAAAAATATCACACTTTCCTTTCATATATAGGTAATAATTTAGTTGTTTTTGTTAAGAAGGTCACAAGTATACACTACGGTTTTTTTTTTCAATCTTACTTGCTTGACTCTACCAACGTGTATCCGTTCACGCACTCGTGCGTAGGCTATTTTGCATAAAGGAATATTGGGACGGCTAAAAATCGGCCAGCGGGTCGGGTATGAATATTGACGGACTTTTAAAAACTGTGTACGAATCGTCTGAGCTGGTGACTATGATGGTTCTGCAGCTGCGTCGTTCGGTGTTTAAATGTCTGGACCCCACATCGGACGTAACGATTGTATGGGTCCCAGTTCTCGCTTTCACAGGCAGCAAAGTAGCAGTAGTAAGTCTCTAACTCAAAAGAAAATAAAAAAAGTCGTATTCTGTGAACAATAAATATATACTTTGGACTTGCTTAGAGTTTCTTTTAGAGAAAATATTCTAAAAGTGTCATAACTTCCAAAAAACGAGCATAATTTTGAGCACAATTGTGAAAAACAATAGGGGCAGTGCTAGTAGCCTAGTATAATAATACAATATAACAACACTTTTTTAACCGCGAATCTTACCATTTTTAAATTCCTGCCCAACAGAATTTTTTTACTCCCAGAATCCGGAAAATGACATTAGATGGGACATTATTATATCAACTCTATTGAAAAGGCAACCTCATCGTTGTAAAAATGCGACCCCATCCGGCGGCACAGTCCCGTAAGCCTCTTACTAAGAAGCACTCTCCGCGAATCTATACTTGCGAAAAGAAAATGGACAGGTACGTCCCCCGGATACAATAGCATTGGAAGGGTTTTTCCAAAGATAGCAGGAAACTGAATTATTTAGAAAAAATTCATGGTCTTTATTAAAATGCACGAATTTGTAAAAGCACTGATCACAAGCATGAACAAAGTCAACAGTCATAAGTTTCAAGATACGGCTCTAGAACGATTTTTCTTTAATCGACTTCTTCCTGAAGCAACGACGATACAAACACCTGAGCAGCAAATAAACTACGGATACAACGATGATTAAGGGGAAAATGAAAATGGCGGCAGGCCCGGAAGCAGGATTTTATGAGGGAGGGGGGAGGGGGGGAAGTAACGAGGCCAAAGTGGACTAAACTACCGAAATACATTATAATTACCGAAATACATTTACGATGTAAAATGATACATCAAAATACTGCGGAATTAATCCCTCTGAATAGTCCCGAGCTCCAGCCTCCGTGGGTGTTTGGTGGCAAACAGATTTAGCACCTCATCCAAAACAATTTTACTGAACTTGATAATGTATGTGCATTAGTGCGAGGAACGACAGCCTTTCCTGGCCTATGCATGCCCTGTTATATGTATGCAGCCGCCTTAAAGAAGTCGCAGTTCTTTCACATTCACAGCTCGTTGTAGGGATTGTGGCGTATATCTTGAGGAGCGCATATATATTTGTTTAGCAACTTTTGACTTCATTGTATCATTTCTTTTGCTCTACGAATTGCAGATTATGCAAGACCCGTAGGGTTGTAGTATAAGATGAATTGCACGAGTAAATGGAGACGAAATATAACAATGCTCCTACCCTCACCTTCCCTGTTTGTTACTTCTTCTTTCCTCTTTCACAGGTTCGCTCAGCAAAAAGACGAGGATCGTGGGACGGACTGTGGCTTTATCAGGGGCTAGGACCCAGTTTTTCCCACGCTGTTTGTTCATTTTCTTTAAATTGCTGTCATTTTAAGCGAAGTTAATAAAGGCAAAGCATTGTTATATTTCGTCTCCATTTACTCGTGCAATTCATCTTACACTACAACCCTACGGGTCTTGCAAAATCTGCAATTCGTAGAGCACAAGAAATGATACAATGAAGTCAAAAGTTGCTAAACTTGCCAACGGTGCAACCGCGTCGTCCTTGCTCTTTTGGTCCCAGGTGGCATCTTGGTGCTCGTCGCCACACATCTCGTGATTAGCCCCACAGGAAATGTTTTCTAAGGCTGCAATGACGTAGAGATACGCCTGGTAGAAATGAGTGTATGCCGTGTGGCGCGCGGCCCATCTCATTCTGCACATGTCGACGAGTCCCTTACGGCGACTTGCCTCTGGTATGGCCTTCGTAATAATGGACTGTAGAAGACATGTGACGAAAAGGTGCACAATATTATAACAAGTTTGCATTCTTATCACAAAATGATGTCTACATTATTTTTTAATACATCTCCTTTTTAACATAATTAGTAGTTAAAATGTAATATTAATTTGAAAACAAAATTACGAAATACTACAATATTATAACCACGAAAGATCAATGACAAGTAAAGCTAAAATGCCCCTTACCCTCTCGCTTTGGGCTTTCAAGGAAATACAAGCAGCATCGTTTCAGTTTATCGATCACATTCCTGATATGCGGTAAAGCACAGCTGTGAAAAATTACCAGATTCAGGCAATGACCACTGCAGTGTAAATATCTAGCCTTTGGCGAGCGCTCTTCTTATTCGACGCTGAACCCCCACGTTGTCACTGGAGATGTTAGCGGCACCATCGTACCCCTGACCCCTCGCGTTCTCTATTTCCAGACCAAGATCTTCAAAAGTAGACACTATCGTTTCCACTATTACCTCGCCGGTTATTCGAGGCAGATGAATAAAGGCAATAAAGTCCTCCCTGACATCGTTGTTCTTGTCGATGAAGCGTGCACACAACGCCAGTTGCTTTTTGTTGTGACTCGTTACCTCGTCCGCTATTAGAGTCTGGCAGCCTTGATTTCCTCTAGCAGATTCTTTAATATGACATCCTGTCCAATAATTTCAATTATCTCGATCTGGATTAAAGGCGACATGTAAGTAATGTTGCTGCTGGAGAGTTGGATATTGTCTAAGTATTGTTTCAAAATGCCGTCGTGGTTAGCTATCATCTGCAGAGCCGCTAAGAAATTGCCTGTATTTCCACAACTGTCTTCGTTCAAGACTTCGTCATCTCCACGCAGGGCAATGCATTGTCGACCATAGAAAAGAATGGCTTCTGAAACACATTTAACGATATGCCTATTTCTGATAATATACTTCCGCTTTTCGTCATCTCTTCGGTTGTTCACGTTTTGCTCTGGGTTTTCAACCGAATTAACGAAGGATTCGGTAATGATCATTGCACCGTGATGGTACTTCATTTGCTTATATCTTTTTGCCTTTTCTTGAAGCTTATGCTAGTTTATGAAAGGCTTGTTGACAAAAGCATCCTTGTCTTACGGGAGAACCAAATTTCTCAGAGGTCGTCGAAAACTTCCCGATGTCATTCTTTCTTGTTGCATCATTGGTTCTAAGTGATGCCGCGTTAGATTGTCATCAGTATTCTCAGGTACTAGAGCTTGCGAAGTCTCTACAATTTTATAAACAATGCGGAATTGTTAAGAAAGTAGACATTGGCTTTTCATAGGATATTGTCATGACATAAGAAAATGACGATAAGAGACCACCTGATAAGAGACCAAGAGAAACATAAAATGTTTTATCCCTCTTTGTGTCTCGAAAACTTCTATTTTATGGTTTGGGATGCCTCTTGATTGCTGCTTTAGATTAACCCTCCCCCACTCAACCTAAGGCTCTGAGGAATATGCTTGTGTCATTTCCCTTTAGAATTAGAAAATCTCCATGCAGACATTCTTATTTGTCTCGTCACGCAATCGTCGCGGGTGACGAACCTCAGAAGATCTTACGGATGTGTGCGTAGGAGGCTAAGTACGGTTAGTGTTTCTTCAGCGAACAATTAAGAACTTCTGTTACTGTAACGAAACTGACTTAAATGCATATCTACTGGTCTGCTAACCTCCTACGCGGCTCTTACCCGAACATTCTTAAGCCCGTCTTACAATATCGATATCGTTCCTCCGCTTCACGATCCTAAGAATAGTCTGCAACTACACTGAAAAAATTGTGATCGAGAAGATCGAGAAGCGAGAAAAGAAACTAACTGACTGAAAATGAAAGTCCAAAACTTACCATCATCGTTCTCCTCCACTACCGACCTCGTGGAAGCGTGAGAAAGTTCGCCTGCACTTTCTAGAGTCTAGGCGGTAACTTTGGCCAAAGGGTGGGAAAAACCCCGTCAAACGGAAATGATAATATTCACATTAAAAAAGAATAACATTTAAAAAAAATACAAAAAAAAAAATTAAATTAAAAAAATACCGTTACGCGGTTTCTCGTTACGCCGTTACGCCGTTACACGTTTTTCTAACAACCGTCGTGTCTGAAAAAAGTCATGAGATCGCTCCTTTGTCTGTGGTTCGCTCGTCTAAACTCCCGTGCAAAGTGTGCGCACGTTAATTTCATCTGTGGACTCATTGAAATGTCCTGAATGGCTCGGGCTATTAGAGTGCAGCTGGTTTTAGTTCCCAGTGGATACATTACTGCTTTTTCCATTCTTTGATTTTGTTTATGTATCACTGTTAACTTTTAAACTTCAGTTTAACCGACTGCACAAGTATCAAAATGCGCACACTTGGGGCCTGTGGGGGGGGGGGGGGGCGAACGCACCCCGTGCATCCCTCTGGTTACGGGCCTGGGCGACTGTATTCTAAGCAAAAGAAATGTGCAATTTAATACAAAGAAATGAAAGAAAAACGCCAGTTCTGTTTTTGCTGAAGCGTGCTTATGCTGTTAAGTTCCTACAAGTTCCTACAAGTTCCTCCTCACACGACAGCAAGCCGGTTGTATCCCTGCCCTAGTTACCATGGTTACTTAATCAACAATGGCAGGAGAGAAGATAGGTGACGTTCGATATTTTTGGCACGAAACGTTGAAACTAAAGACTTATTTACAATAGACGCTTCGCTTTTCAATCGGTCCAGAAATTGATTTAAAATTTTCAACGCAAACATTATGTTTGGTGACGTAGTCGAAGGAATTATGTCACGTGGCATTTTGAAGTCCAAGAGAATTGGCCACAAATAGAATAAAACCTTCATCTTGACACACTACTTGGCTACTGTAGAAAAAAGTAATGAGGTAAACTAAATCAAAGCTAAAAACAATGATTGCAAAGACGAAATACGTTAATCCCTAAATCCTTAAGATGGACAAACCACGGCATTGTCACTTAGAGGTCGAGACCCCAATTCCTGTGTTGGTCTAGGAAGGTGAGAATTTTGAGTCTGTTTGGGAAAGGGTGAGGAGGAGGGAGGGGGGTGACTTCAAGAAAAGTGATATCATAAGAACGACGTCGATTTAAAAATGAACCCGTCAGTTTGACTCACGAAGTTCGCCCTCTGCTTGGTTGATGTGCTAAATATCTTTCGTGGATCCATTCCTACCTTCAGCCGAATGATCATGTGACCTTAGGGAGAATTTAATGTTGGAGAATTCGTGGCCGTGGATTATGTTGAAGTCTAACCATCCATGGTTCATGCATTTAAGGTGTCAAAGTTTTTGCAATTAAATATATGCAAAGGGGATAAGTTCCTAATGAAACTAGTGTGGTGCTGCGTCGTTGGGAGTAACTAGGTAATTTTAGTTTTATCAACTGAGTTCATAAAGTAAATTGTCCTCCGTAAAGAGTTTCAAAGCTGACGTTTTGAGCGTTAGCCCTAGCCCCGATCTGATGAAGGGCTAACACTCGAAACGTCAGCTTTGAAACTCTTTACGAGTATATGTATGACTGATGAGCAAGAGCTTATCCATGTATCTGGCAACATGAAGCGACACGGAGTATAACTGTCTTCCCCTCACCCCAAGGATTTGTCAGGTTTCCCTGAGAATTCACCGGTATCCACTTATCATCCTTGTGAAGAGGACCGCTGTGAGGGAAAAGTGTCTCTCAATTATAATCACCTTGGAAAGGTCTCCAATCGTCTCGAATTCGGATCTTTCGATCATGCGCACAAAGCGTAAACCGCTCTGCCGCTGCGTCTTTATTTGAAGACACTGTCAAAACAATAAGTGCTTGAATGCTACAAACAGCGTCTTCAAAGTACTTGAAATACGATAGAAGTTGTTTTTTTTTCTCCGAAAGCATCCATTTTGTAGAAATGAGTGGCCATGGTTGTAGTTAGTTGTATCTGTAAACTATTGTAATGTATATATTTTCTTTCCTTTGCAGTTTGACAAAAAACTTAAAACGTAATTAAACTCGGTGTTTGTTCAAAAATCGGCTTCGTCGACGTCTCTTCCGGAAGGATAAACATATATCCAAATCAATTCGCCTATCCCCTTTTCAGTCTTTTGGATTGTAGCCACAATCATTCACAACAAGAGATTCAAATGATCAACAAATTTCCACTCTTCAGAATATTTAAACTCAGTTGTGTACTTGTTGCGCACTGAGTTTTATTAGATGAAATTAACCGTTACGTTGCGTTTTATTGCTAATTGCCTATATGCAGTGACAAGTAAAAAAAAAAATATGAATTTTATCTGAACACAAAATTTTTTATTCGTACTGTTTGGATTTCATTTAAAAAATTTCCTGCAACTTTCCTATCTAAGAAATTTCGAACCACTTGCATAATAGGAATATAAATCTAACAATTGCGTGACACAAAAGTCACGCAGTGACAACCATGTCTACTTATTTCTTCAAAATTAATGCTTTTGGAGGAAAAAAAACAACCTCTATCGTATTGCAAGTACTTTGAAGATGCTATTTGTTGCATTCAAGCATTTATTATTACCACTGAAGCTCACAAACTGGAAATGATGGGCAAAGTCGGTCTTTTCTTTTATGTCGCCGACTTCGCCGAACAGCCAAATTTCTATGAATTCAAAGCCCTCGTTTGCATAGCAGCACAAAAACCCCAGAAAAATAACTCTACAAACGATAATTTTATCATTTCTATTTCTCATCTTTCAAATATTAAACGTTTATTTCACTTAGCACATATAAAAATAATTTTTTGAAGCTACCCTTCTTTTCACACGGCACTTAGGTAAATAGATTGAAAAATCGTATTTTATTTCAAATTTAAATAGTGATTTTACTTTTTTGTGAACCCATAAGGGAGACATTGTTCTAAAACTCTGTGGAATAAGTTAGTTTTTCACTGCCTTTACAAGTACAAAGGAGGCCTCCAAAAATAGGCTAAATTCGAGCTTCGAATGACGCTAATTATGCGTCATGAGTTTTATCAAGTTTCTCGAAAACAAAAGAATTTTTCAACAAACTACATATGTCTTGGTTTGTTTTTCCTATAGGCCCACCTAATACTAGAATATGAGCCAATTCGATTTTTTGACTGCTGCCGGTGAATGTTTGATTTTTCGTGACAACCTCCCTTAAACATTTTTCTTGTTTGCACTGACATCGATCATCCTTGCAAAAGTCGAAATGAACGTGAATTTGATCGAACTGAAATATAAAATCCGTACTCGATGGCGTGCGTGCCAGAGCCTAAAACAGATCATGAACGACTAAGCATTAACGACCAACTGAAATTATCCTATCAGTTCCGCAAGACGAAACGTCTAAATAGATTTCGTTACATCGAAGGATTTGTGGACCACTGCAGAGAGAAAGAAATTTAAAAAGGTTTGCAGAGCGCAAAAAAGTTCTTTTAAATTTCTTCTTATGATCCTTCAATAAATCTGTAGAAGTCAAGCTCCCCTTCACTGGTGTGCACATGGAAATCAGAAAAAATCTCTCCGAGGTTCACCATTTAAGCCGTCAGTTTAGCTGTGCGTGTTCCAACTCAGTTAGGACTGAACTGTCCTGAGTCCTTGTGTCAGGAAGTGCATCTACTTAAACTGTTTCTCCACAGGGGAATGTAAATTGTGTCTATTTTACGTCAGCAGCCCAAATACCAACACGTAAAATGACATGATCCATGATTTTTTCTATTTAGACGGACGAACTGACAGTTCAACAACTGATCAGTTGGGTTTATTGACCTTTTATTGATTATTTCCATATTCAAATCTCTGTTACCTGCCCCCTTGTTTTATTTTCATTTGTCTTCATTTAAATCCTGTAAGTAGCCGTTGTTTAAACAGCCATCACTATCGAGTTACCCTGGTCCCAGAGGTTCTTTTCTCTCTACCGGAGTACGAGAATTCGGCGCGAAGCGCCCACCAACGAGCTGTAATACAGCGAGCGCTGCTTTACAGCTCGTTGGTCGGCGCTTCGCGCCGAATTCTCGTACTCCGGTAGAGAGAAGGGAACCTCTGGGACCAGGGTACCATCGAGTGGCAGTGTCCACCAGTTTAATCCTTTCATTCCTAACATCTTATCACCAATTCTCCTTACCGTCTGCCGTACAATTTGTAAGATACCAGTTCTGAGAATTCGGTATTGGATCAACTGAATAATCTCCTCAATTACATTTCTCTTATCCCACTGGAATTCTGCTTGGTATATTAAAAAGAAGCTCGACTTTGTCTTTTTCAGTTATGGGAGTTGGAGGGTGAAGTAGTCCCTTGGAAAAATCTGAGAAAAATCCCTCGGATAAAATCTGACAAAAGAGCAACGTTTCAATCCGTTATCAAAATTTCAAGAAGCTGCGCAGTATACTCAGCAGCCGTGATATCGCTCCATCAAACTTGATATTTGAAGGCGAATAAGCGCTATATAAGTGTTATTATTATTATTATTATTATTATTATTATTATTATTATGTTTACCGCTACAAGGTCCGCTCCTTTGGAGATTTCATACCGAAAGAACGTAATCGTAAGTAACTTGGAACTCATTCATTCTGGTATATTTGCTTCATCTTAAAGCTTAAAAGTCACAGAAAATAACAATCTTTAATCTATTCCGGAAACTCGAGTACAAAAAGCTTCTCCAGTTTCTACAGTAACCGGTTTAAACCTGAAAGAGGTCGGTAATACTGTAGCCTTATCGTCCGCGTGGGAGTTGTACCGAAAAGGGTTGATGTCGAGAAAAGTGACAGACGTTTCTTAAGTGCTCATGACCTTGTCATGTTCTAGAGAACGTGAAGTTAACGCATGGGAATTTGAAACTTCTATGAATTCTATGGAAAGTCATACTGGACAAAAGTGGTCGAGAATAATTTTGTTGGCCGAGAAATAATTTTGTCTTTCGAGATATATTTTCGATGGTCCAGAAATATTTTTGACGATTGGGAAAACTTTTTCCTTGCAATTGGTCGAGAAATAATTCTCTCAGACGAGAAATATTGTGGAAGTCCAGAAATATTTTAAAGGATCGAGGAAACTTTTTCATAGGTCAAACAATTTTTTTACTGGCTGAGAATGTTTTGGTAGATTGAGAATTAATTTTGTCGATCGAGAATTTGTTTTGCCGATCGAGAATTTTTTTTGTCGATCGAGAATTTTTTTTGTCGATTGAGAAATTTCCTGTCGATCTAGAAATTACCTGTCGATCGAGAATGTTTTTGTCGATTGAGAATTTTTCGGTCAATCGAGAAATTGTAAATAACCGTACGTGGCATAAATTCTGAACAATATTGCGTTAAATTTAATTAATCAGAAATGCAGAAGATTTTTAGTAGCTTTTGGCGTGATTGCTTTTACTGAGTTTTCCAAATACCTCTTAATGTTCCACCTGAAAAGTATTTCTTCTCATAATGCCTTTTTTCGTGCAAAGATAGTTTGTATGGAATAATATCATTTCCGGAGTTTTAAGGATACAGTAGTAGACCCTCGCGGGTGTCCTTCGCGAAAAAAATTGTCACCGCGCTATTTAAAGCGTAACCACCATAAACTATATATCAATGGAAAGGTTAGTAAGGTGGCTAGTACCGGTATTCGTCTTTCTGATGGTTTGTAACTTTGAAAGAATACAACAGAAAGACTGACCAAGGCCAGTTGAACACTTTTACGGGGTTGAATTATATAATCATTGGTTATCCAAAAATAGCTGTCATTTCGTCACTAGTAGTTTCCATGGCAACACTTTCATAGGCTTATTCTGACGCATTTTTTAGCTTGTGGCTTAAATAATTCGAAAACTAACCCGGTGACCCCATGATTTTTTCAGTGATTGCTTTTGGCACTTGAAAAGGAAAATGCACAAAGATTTTTAAAAAATTCTACGGAGCGGAATTTCAGAATATCTAGAAAAAAGGCAATTTTCACACATCGCAAATTTCCTTCCGTAGAATTTTCTAGTTTTTTTTCTGATGATTCCTTTCGACGTTATCATCATATTGGAACAATAAAAAGAAGGGGTCACCGGACTTGTTTTCATGCAATAGCTTTCGTGAGTTTAGCAATTTCCACGCGCGTTCTCGCGCATTTAAAACTCTGGATTCTATAAGATCGACGTTTGCTCATGATCTGTTATAGCTACCGCTGACAATTGCGTGTGCTCGTGCGCGCGCCTACGATCTGATGTTTACATACGTTTACTGCTAATTAAGAAAATCATTAAACAGCTGTCAAAGATAGCCTCCCGGGCTCATCTTAAAAATCCTACACACGACTTCTGGCTATATCATATTATTTTCCTTTAAGTTTCAAAGTCTTCTTCCACTTCAGGTAGATTATCCTTCACTTGAGTTCTTCTTTTTTCGCAGCCGCAAGATTTCATATCGGTTGAATATTTCTTTTAAATGTGAAGTGAAGCAACCTTTACTTCTCCAAAAATCGTCTTCTTTATCTTAGTCTCTATCTCCTGCATTCACAGTAGCCGCTCAACACATCAAATACAAGCTCGTAGGTAAACTTCTCACAAAAGTAGAAAAAATTCCACGCGCCGCTATGTTTGTTTTGAATTTTCATCTTTTGATCTCGCGTTTCTTTCGCACGTTTCTCTCGCGCGCGTTACGCAAGAGTGACCTGTTCCCCGCGCGAGGAAACTGGTACGAGCCACCTTAAATTCTTTCGTTTTAGCTTGATCTAATCGTAAGTCGACTAAGGCGTGACAATTCGAAACGGACGATGTTTCTTTGAGCGAATTAATCAGGTATCAAATTTACCCGTACAAGTAAAACTTCTGCACAGTTTCAATCTCAAGGAGTTAGTCTCTAAAACTGTGCGGGGTTTTTTTCGATATTCCTATTGGTTGCTTTGCAATCTTTCTGTCAAGTTCGGTTATCAAAATTTTACCGATACGCGTTACGCTGGAGACCACTGGGGGAGATCAATTTCGAAAAACAGAAAAGCCCCACTCGTTTTTTCAGATTGGTATCTTGGGAGCCTCCGGACCAAATTTCAAGTTAATCCGTAAAGGTTTCATACCCTATTAATTCTTCCAAAGAAGACACACTCGCGCCGTAAAAAAAAGTGGGTTTTTTTCGCTTCCAAAGTTTTCCAACATTTTACGCCTTTAGTTGACCACATGTCAAGTTAGTCAACGCTCTGAAAAACTCGAAATGCCGACCGCATTTTTGTAACATACGCATCCTGATACAATCTGCAATGCATTGCATGTATTCACTGAAACTGAAGGGTTCTGCAAAAAGGGCCTGCGCTAGGCCAGATACGAAAAGCCACTTAAAAAAGACACTCTTTAGACGTGGCCAAAAAATATGTGAAAACGTATGCCTCATCTAATGCAGCAGCACGAAACCCGGAGGAAAGGGTATATAACCTGGTTACAATACTAATCACAGAAAAGTCGATGAATGTTGTGATATTTTGTAGAGAATTGTAAAACAAAATTGCATCACAAAAGAAAAAAGAAAGTGGTCAAATCTAAGACTGACCGACCTAGAATTACTTAATTTTATCGCGAAACGCTTAAATAATCCGAACTGCC
This sequence comes from Stylophora pistillata, assembly GCF_964205215.1. Taxonomy (NCBI): domain Eukaryota; kingdom Metazoa; phylum Cnidaria; class Anthozoa; order Scleractinia; family Pocilloporidae; genus Stylophora; species Stylophora pistillata. The sequence goes on along the minus strand of NC_142522.1, from coordinate 12,719,780 downwards.
ATGATGGCACGCGAACCTCTTCAACATGCTATCAGAATATTGATTTCTGACTAATTCGTTTCCATGTCACTCAAACGTCAGTAATTACATTTTGTGAATTGTAATATGGCTTAGCAACGGAAAAATAGAAGAAAATATCTTTTACGCTAATACAAAATCATGAGCGAAAACAGAGTACGTGTTCATTTTACTCTATTTTGCGAGTCTAAAATGCTAAATAGAGCCTTCGTCATGAACACAACATCGGGCAAGCTCGGATTTCATAATCAGAAATCGACCCGAGATGACGTCCTTCTGACGGATTTTGGCGTATGCTTTCCATTTTCGTTAGTACCATGTGATGTCCTACGTGATCATATTTTGGCGCGAAAACGCCCGCTGACCAGCTTGATTGACAGAACAATTCTCGATCGACGAAAGAAAATTCTCGACCATCAGGAAAATTCTCGCTCGAAAAAAATTTCTCGATCGACAAAATAATTCTCGATCGACAAAAAATTTCTCGGTCGGCAAAAACTTCCTCGATCGACAAAAAAATTCTGCATCGACAAAAGAAATTCTCGATAGGCAAAAAAATTCTTGATCGGCAAAATTAATTCTCAATCTACCAAACAATTCTCAACCCGTAAAAAAAATTGTTTGACCGATGAAAAAGTTTTCTCGATCGTCAAAAATATGGACCATCGAAAATATATCTCGAAAGTAAGGGAGGCCAAACCATTCAAAAGTGGCATGAAATCACGATTAATGATTGAGATCCAACCCCTCCCCCCCTCAAGGAAATAAATGATGACTGGTCCTTTCAGGAGATAAAACCTCTCAACACCTTTTTTTACGTACTGTCATATATATTTACTGAGTGCCCATTACATTACTCTACTTGACACATCTCGTTTTTCAATCCCTAAGTAAACCGCTGAATACTGCTTCAAGTACTCATCCTACAAAAGAGGAGACAAAGCCGCGGTTAATAGAACTGTTGGGCGCACTTTACTTTCTGTAAACTATTTTTTAGACTTTAATAACCGTGTTTAATTAACACTATACCTTTGCTTGGATAAAGAGGCGCCGTCGAGGGAATGGAATAAGATAAAGCATTTTCTCCCCACCTCTACACACACGTCACACAAACTGCTTGGTGTTTTTTTCAATCTCACGCTTATTTCGAGCGTTTCACTATCCATTAATACTAAAGAAACATTAACCCAAAGCATCGGTACCTTGAACGTGGGAGAGTAATTAACTCGCATTCTATTTCACCTCCTGTCCGGACTTTTCATGGACTTTTTATGCGCAATTGAAAATTTATATTGATAATTGCGCAATAGAAATTAATAAAACTATTTATTTTCTGAAAACAGCGAAAAATTCATAACCTTGAGTGCATTAGTTATATTAGTGTGAATAAAGAAAGTCTCCTAATTCTGGGCATGGAGCGCGAGGGAACAGAGGGGAAGGACTCGAATTGGCTCCTAACTGTTAACTTTTCAAATGAGAGATGTGGCTTTTGTGCGCGCTATACAGTTATTGCAATCCACCCACCAACATCAAAGATGACGACAACATGAACTTTCGGGGAGGAGCATAGTAGCCAACGTAAGACACAGCATGAAATTCCCACGAACAAACTTAGCTTCCTTCCCAAAACTGACCACTTTCAACATACTTGGTAGAGGGGACAGACAAGAGGTCGGCCCTTTGAAGTTTACCGCGTTTCCTAACCAGTCCTCTCAACTAACAATGCTTTCAACGGCTTCTGTCAAACAACCGGCACCTTCATTTTAAGGGAGCACGATCAAGTTGAAGCTAGTCAACCAAACTGAAAATACCCCACCCCACCGGTGACAAACGCGCGACCAAGGTACATCATCGACTAATTGACTGGTGTCTTTTTCTAAGTACAATTTGATTTTGTCGCCTCAGTAGTATTATGATAAGATGTCATACTTACCGCAGATTTCAGACATGATGCCGTTATACAAAGTGGATATTTCGCTAAAACCTTGGACGTTGAAAACGAAGTCTCCTGCAATTTCTTCCAGTTGACCCCGAAACTTCCGATAATCTCCGATACCAACAGCGATAATTTTAACGTTTTTAGCCTGCAAAAAATCGTCATTGATTCAGTACTGAAAATCCTAGATGAATGAGACTATTTCTTGGTAACTCTAAGCGACTGGTCGTTATTTATCTCCTGGGTTCAGAGGGAGATGGAGGGCTTCGGTTTAGTAGGATTTTGATTGTATCGTTATAAAATAACTTGATCCTCCCAAAAGGCTCTGTAATGATTCTCACGGTCCCTCCTCATTGGCAAATAATTAACAATTAGTCTTCAATAGTCTCCCTTCAGTTATACCTTGTTTGCGACCCCAGTTTCCCTTCCGTTCCCACACCATGGGATCCCCTCCAAATCCTCCGACCCTCCCATCCCAGGCGGTAATCACTGGTCTCTTGGACTGGGATTACCTTACTCGGGAGATACCACTATGGCCAAATAAAGGCATTGCTCACCTTCTGTGACACAAAACGGCCTTAAATGAATTGCATTATGAAAAAGTGTAACGGAAAGGTCCTACCTTAAGTGAAGGAATGATATTTGCGTATGGTTCCGAGGCTCTATTTGTTCTTCCATCTGTAAGGAGAATCAGCATGTTTGGGAAATAAGGCCTATCACCTCCCTTTGTAGTAAACAGTGAAGTGTTCGCTGCGTTCAGCGCCTTGTCGATGAACGTTCTTGTGCCCAATCTTGAATCGATGCGGTCAACAAGATTGTACAACGCCTCGCTGCTGTGGTACCTTATGTCCGCAAAAGTATTCAACAACGTTGGTTCCCTGGCAAACAGAATAATTCCAGTGTGGGTCTGGTCGGGCCCAATTGGCAGTCCTTGGACGAGCTCAAGGATAAAACCTTTGAGTAACAAGAAGTTTTCCCTTCCAATGCTGGCTGTCTTGTCCACCACAAGGGCCAAGTCCATTCCTTCAGAATTCTTGCAAGCTTTTGACATGAAAAGGAGAATGAAAAACACAAATGAGGAACAAACAAACAAACAAACAAATAAACAAACAAACGCATAACAACAACTGTTATATTCAAGTGAATAAAGGGGGCTGCGTCGGTGGTATGTCTAGTATAAGTAGATAGTTTGGTTTTATCAAATAATAATAATAATAAAAATAATAATAATAATACCTTTTATTTATATAGCGCTCATATCCTAAGCTCATGGTGCTTTACAACACTGTGCGGGGGACTTTACCAGACTGCTAAGCAGTTTACAATCATTGAAAGGCGAATCTAACAGTTGCCCCCTCCCCCCAATTCCCAGTAAACAGGCCAGACCACATCACAGTATTCTCGTGAGTGGGTTCTTTAACGTACCCTGCCTAACCAAATTAACTAATAGATGCAGGAGACGGGACCTACGGTTTATTCGTCCTTATCCGAGAAGACTAGACTGTCTATCCATTTCTTGATGTTATAGAAAGGTAGCACATTCTCCTCAGTTATTTTAAGACCCTGAGTGTTGGTCCGGCCGGGGCTTGAACCCTGACCTCCCGCACAGCAGTCCGGCGCTCAACCAACTGAGCTAACCGGGAGGCGGTTAATGGAGTTGATAAATGTAAATTACCCACCGTAAAGAGTTTGTAAGCTGAAACTCGAAAAGGTAGCTTAAAAACTCTTTACGGTGGCCAGTTTACGTTAACATATTCAAGTGTGATCAGGGCCGCGTTGTTCAAAGCTGGGTTAAGATAACTGAGGGTTAGTGTGAAATCTGATTTCAGATCTAAAAGCTTTAAAAGAAAATTAAGTGGAATTCTTTTTGTCTACAACTTGATGACTGGGTGCTTTAAAAAGTATAGCGAATATTATCCTAAAAAATACTTTTGAACAAAGGATTAAAGAAACTCAGATTAGAATCGAACCTCATAACTGGGCCCAGAACTAGATCTGTCCTTACTTTTTTAACTTACAACTCCGATTTGGCTGAGTATTTACACGAGGGCGGAGTTTTTGATCTTCAAAAACAAATTATTACAATACCTAGTTTTAGACAGAGAAATCGGAAAAGTGCATTCGATTTCGGGTCGAAAACACCGTTTTATGATATTTGGACAGTCCACAATATAATGAGCATATACAGGCTAGGATGTTATTGATAGAGTCATAGAGTACATACGACACATCAAATCCATGAAGTTTTTGATCGCTTCATCGATATTGCCATAATCTTGGGCTAAGAACACAGCATCCCCTCCAATAAGCCTCAACACTTCCTGGTGTTTTTCCTTCCGTGAATCCGGACCAATTCCAAAAACGAACACACGGACACCTCTTTTCTGCAAAATTAAATACCAATGATTATTGTCCTCAGTCTTGTTAGCCCCCTTTTTCTGACATGTCCCTTTCCTCATAAGCGCCCCCCCCCCCGTCATGAAGTTTACGTGTATACCAGGCTGCCCCTTTCTAAACTACGATCAAAAATTTCTAAAATACTGAGTAGCTCTATTGTTTCGTTTGGACTAAGTATTGTTGAAATATGGAATACACTTGTATTTGAAAGCTTGTATCAATTTCTGTGCAAATTACGCGGGCGATCAATTGCTTTTTATCTGCATTATTCATTAAATTTAGGAGGCAATTCGGATTTTTTTCCTATGAACCTCGTTCGAGTAAGCCCTGAAAACTAATAAAGCTCGTGGGGGCGGGAACTAGGGCGCTAGCCTCGCTCCCAGACTTAACATGGCTAAGCGGCAGCATCTGTGTACGAGGATACTAGGGCGCTTACAGCTATTCACTTAATCAAAAGTTGTTAATGTCAATGTCAGGGCTAGGCCAGTGCACGGCCTTTTTCCTTAAATAAGCCCATTTCTGCATCTTGCACGAGTCCTCAGATGCAAAGCTAAAACCAATCTCTACTTTTCATTTTGAGTTGGTGGTTGTGTGACTTGTGTGTAGAAAAATATTTCCTGAATCTCCCATAACACTCTTTAATATTCTTATGCCGCCAGTCCTTTACTTGGCAGTTGATGGGCAGTCAATTTTTTATTGTCCCCTTTCATATTCTGTTTGTGACTGACCCCCCCCAAAAAAATCCTTAACACCCCTCCCCCAATAAAAAACAATCCTCCAGCACCCCTCTCCTTCCTTCAGGCGATAAATAATGACAAGTTCCTCAGTGTTGCCTTACCTTCATATTTTCCACGTATGTTTTGTAAACATCAGTTTCAGTCTGAGAGGGATGTGATCGACCATCTGTGAACAGAACCATTACGTTCTCCACTCCAGCCCTGTCTCCATTCGCCCTGGTAAACATTTCTTCATCAGCTTTTTTCAAAGCAAGGTCCAGTCGAGTTGGCTTAGACAGTTTGTCGATAGCATGGTCTATCAGACGAAGAACAGCTTCTTCATTGTGGTGATCGGTTTCTTTGAAATAGTTATGGATGGTGCTTTTACTATCAAATGTTTCCAATGATACGTGTGTGCCATCTTCTGACACGCCAAACTGTTGCACCAGTTTGGCCAATCTCGCTTTTACAGTAACGATGTTTTCTTTTTTGATACTCCGTGTTACATCCACAATCAAACCAAGATCAATCGTGCAGCCAGACACTGAGAAGAATTACAAGGCATTGTTTTAACATTTTGTATCCTAAGATCAGTATGCATGTTCTCCATGTTGTTCTCTATACATTTCCTAAGGTGCTGACAAGGAGAATTTGAGTTTGTGATTATTTATTTTATTAGCGCGCCCTTGATGTGTGATTCAGGGGTGATATTGAGAAATTACATACTTGTCATCCCTGGGGGGGGGGGGGGGGGTAGAGGCAATAAGCGAAAAGCCGCCGATATTTTGTTGAATGACACGCACGAAAAAGTTGGACGAACAGTAAAACTGATATTAGTTAAAATAACATAAACGTCATTGTTTGCAAAGCAAAAGGACAACAGAAGATCGGAGCAAGGAAGGAACTGGTTACCATTTATCATCTGGGGTCGGGGAGGGGTCGGAGGATTTTGGGTGGGGGTGGCTGGAGGAATTGGTTGTGTCTCTTAAGTCTCAGTAGAATTCTAATGACCCCTTTCCCCCTTCGTTGGCAGTTAATATTCTTTAGTCACCCCTTTATGTTCTGATAGCGACAACTGATCCCGCCTCTGTCTCCCCCCCCCCTGAAAACCTGGTGAATCCTGCCTAGAATCCTTCGACCTCTCTCTCGCCTCCCCACCCACCAGGCATTAAAAAATGACTGTCCCCTAAAGGGATAATATATCTTGGCTTTTCCACTCGAATGATATCTTCTTAATTAAAAAGTAGCTGTTGTTATACTGTTGTACAAATGTTGCATTTCGCGTGGAGAAATATTCTAAGGAGCCATTTCTGAACTGAATGGAACAACCCTTTAACTGGCAGCCAAGAAATATTTTGCTCTAACTACGTTCGCTAGGCTGTAGTTCCTCATGGGTAGAAGAAACTGGTTTCAAGTTTATCTCAATATCTTAGAACGTACTGAAAATTTGTTGTACGAAAGGCAAATGTAATTTATTTTAAAGAGCTTAATTCAGAGCACTTTTCGAACACATTAACATGTCGCGGCCCATGATAGAGCAGTAATTTTGAAATTGCGATATTTGATTTGCTGCATTTCACTAATAATAATAGTTATTCTTACCCGCCGAAACGGCTAACAGCATTGAACTCAGAACACAAGCCTGCATGCAAAGTCGTATCATTTCGTTTTACCTGCAGAATTAAGATGATAAATCGTTGGCTATTAGTACAGGTACTCACTCTACGTGGAAGTCTACCTGTTTTTAAATTTGGTCTATCCATGTCGTGAATCTAATCAGGGAGAGGGCCCATCGATGCATTGCACCTCACCTAAACAACCGTTTGTTTATAAATCTTTCACAAAATCAATTCATAACTGATAGATGGCTAACGTTCATTAAAGGATGCCATGATATTTTATCATTTGGATTCATTGATTGATAAGAGGTTAAATTTTTCGTTTAGCCTTTCAAATCGAAATGAAATTGTGGGAAGCGAGGTGGAAACCTGTGAAAGGCAAATAAATTAGAGCTGAATCAAAGAAAGGGAAAGAAATGTTCAGTTAAAAATTTAATGGATTCATGGCAACATGTTTCATATTCCATCTTCTTCTTTCAAAATCAATTTTTCTCCCTCCTTTTTAACGCCTTTTAACTGTTTTTTAGCCTCCCTAAGCAATTCCTCTTCGCGTCTCTCCCTGGGATAATTACAATATGATTAGTAAACGTTTGTTTCCCACCTTGCAAAAAACCCCTCAGATGTTTTCTGGATATGAAGACTTCAAGAAATTGAAACCGGCTACTGGACGTGGCAATTTTTGTAATGTTTTGCTTGTCGAATAGCTCAAATAAGCAGTAAAAATAAAACTTGAAACTAGATTGGTAATTAAAACTTCCTTCGCCTCAGGAAAAAATGGCCATTTTGTAATATAGTGAGTCACAGTCTCTGTTATGGAATGTGCTGAAGAAATCGCTTCCTATTGGTAGTTTTTTTTTACGACACTTAAGGTCAAGAGCGTCATAGCATTGAAATAATTCTTTTTTTAGTAATGTGTTTTGAAAGTGGAATCAAACCTTTCTTTTTCAATTTTAAAATGTATTATTGTTAACGGCATTAGTAGCTAGTTTCGTTTTACTTCCAGCCTCAAAACAAAGTGCACTTTCAAAAAATTGCTCAACTTTAGTCCAACATCTATAAAGTCACCTTTAGTAACAAGGTGTCAAGTCTAATTACAATAACGTACATAGCTCCTTAACATGGCCCGCCCATTAAACCTTTTCCAGCAGGCAAAAAGTCTTATAATTTGGCCATATAAAACTCAAGCTCACTTTGTTTGTCGTTATATGAAGTATTCCATACAATATTTGCGGTTTTGAGACACCGTGGGTTCAGACTTCGGGGTCACGTGACCTAGATCACCCGCTCGTGTTTGATGCGTTCAAATCGATTTGTTTTCTCGCGTTTATAAGTGTTTTTCGAGCCATTTTCCCTCTACAGAAGCCATTAGGACAGCATCATTAAGCTGGAACGTAGGTAGAGGGAAGCCTCTGAAAGAAAACAGAGGTGAGAGGTGGTTTCATGTAGACTTGACCGCCAAAATTCTTTCATGCAAGCTTGGCGAGTTCACAAGTGAAGTCGTGTCTCTGGCCCATCTGTGGATGGCTACCAGAACCGACCAAGGCTTTTTGGGTCAGTTTTGGGCGGAAAAAGTCTCGATCGATGTGATATTTTGCTGGTAGGACTGGGTGGCCCGACACGATTCTAATAATTTGTTAAAATGGAAATGTGAGGTGTTGCCTTCTCGAGTTGTGGTGGAATCTCCCAGAATTCTTTTCGGTCATAAACGAGGCAAAGGTTGTGTTAGCGACACTAGCTTTCGTCAAAAGGAAGAACAAGGGCTAGCGGATAAAGTGAGAATGCATTTTCCAGCCAAACAGCAAGATCTGGTCCTGAGGTGTGTTTTAAATGCAAACTTTTGATTTCTTGAGCAAGTTTTGATCTTAAAAGATCGACACTTTTTCATTGTTGCTCTTGGAGCGGAATGCTGGATTTTTGGGATTTGCATTTGTTGTTATATGAACGGTTCACTGAAATGGAAATCGGCAATCACTGTGGGTGTTTTTGGCTGCAATAGGTGTCACATCAAACAGCCTTGCAATATACACACTTACATAATGTTGTCTCTTAATTTCAACAAGAAACAAACAACAACAGTAGTAGGTGTCTTTACACCTATGCATGCTTATGTCTGCGTGGCTTGCTTGAAAAGGGTTAAAGTTCGTTATACAATAATAATAATAATAATAATAATAATAATAAATGACAATTTATATAGCGCACTATCCAAAAGCTCTGAGGCGCTTCACAATCAAGGTAAAAAGTAAAATAATAATCAAACGTAATCATTCATTAAAATAACGTTTAAAAAGATAAGTTTTAAGATTACGCTTAAAAGTGTTAAGATCTATACTACATTTTATGGTTTCAGGGATGCCATTCCACAGCTTAGGTGCAGAGACAGAAAAGGCGCGATCGCCATAAGATTTCAACTTGGAGCGAGGAATCACTAACAAGTTCTTACTCGATGATCGCAAAGACCTAGTGAGCTTATAAGTTTTTAACAAGTCACTGATGTAACTAGGGGATAAATTATTTAAAGTTTTTAAAGTAAAAAATAAGATTTTAAAAATAATCCTCTGCTCCACGGGGAGCCAGTGCAGTTCCCTCAGTAGGGGAGTAACGTGATCATGCTTGCGACCACATAAGATCAGCCGTGCTGCACAATTCTGGGCTAATTACAATCTATGATCTAAATGTTTTGGAAGACCATACAACAGAGATTTACAGTTGTCTAATCTGCTTATAGTGGAGGCGCGGTGGCCTCATGGTTGGTGCGCTCGACTCTGGATTGAGTGGTCCGGGTTCGAGCCCCGGCCGGTACATTGTGTTATGTTCTTAGGCAAGGCACTTTACTCTCACAGTGCCTCTCTCCACCCAGGTGTATAAATGGGTACCGGCAAATTTAATGCTGGGGGGTAACCCTGCGATGGACAAGCATCCCATCCAGAGGAGAGTAGAAATACTCCTAGTCGATTCATGCTACAGAAACCGGAGTTAAGCACCGGCCTAACGGGCCACTAGGCTCGTAAACAGACTTTACTTTTACTTACTTACTATTTTGCATGTAACGAAGGCGAGTACTAACGCTTTAGTACTACTAACTGACAAAAACTTTCTAATCCGAGAAATATTCCAGAGGTGAAAAAATGCAGATTTACAAATAGCCGAAACTTTACGTTCCTTATTTAACTTATTGTCAAAGATTACACCTATGTTCCTGGCATAGTTCGAAGGTTGTATGACAGATCCATCAATCGCTGTAAAAGAAGGAAGCCGAGAAGCAAACAGATTGCCCGATCCGATGACCAAAAGCTCAGTCTTATCAACGTTAAGTTTGAGTTTGTTCAATGACATCCAAGTTCCAATATCTTGTAGGCAGGCTTCGATTCTCGTATTAGTAACTGATGAAACCGAGTCAAGCGAAAAATAAATTTGGCAGTCATCCGCGTAAAAATGGAAGTTCATATCGTGTCTTCTTATAATGTCGCCGAGAGGAGACGTATACAGTAAATACAAAATTGGTTGAAGGTGTTGGAGGCAGCTGAGAGGTTGTCAAGATATAAATAGCTATAAATATCTCTATAAATATCGAGAATCCGCCGACTAAGAGAGGGGGGGGGGGGGAGACAACTGCCATCTAGGCATATTTTGAACTTTTTTTATTTTACTGAGAAAGCAAAGTGCGCGAACAGAACTTTTAGATATAATTTTTGAAAAAGGTTCATCAAAAGGGTCCTTAGGAAAAAAAATTGAATTATGACATTTTGCAACTGTCGGCGAATTCTTGATATTTATGGTAAGTGACTCTTCTAGCTGTTATATTGAATTATTAAATTGAGCATAAAGAAAAACACTGAGCATCTTTTTAGGCATATTTCATTGTTTTCAGCGGTGCCGTTCAACAACATAATGCTCAAATTTTTGAGCATAATTTATCTGACCCAAACAGAGATGTCATTTAAAGTGCCACTCTCGCTAAGAGCGGTCCTCTCGACTTCTCGTCCAAAAAAAATTTCCTTTAATTTTTTCCTATGAAAGGGGTTTAGGATACATGTTTCAAAAATACTGCTTTTGTTTTCGAATTCTCTTTTTTTGCCTCGCTACAAGCGAAAATTGACTTTTGGCTAGGCAGCCCGTGTAGACAACGATCGAAAGTGTAAATTTCACAGCTTTTGTCGAGCGCGCTGAGACTGTAATGGTGTAGTTCACGGAATTCTTTGTTGCTTCAAGTTGTTGGCTATATTCATTCAGCTGACAGACAAAATATGGAAACTTCACTTGAAATCTTATTCATACTAGCGTGATCAGAACAGAACCTTCCCTTCGACCTTAATTTGCATATAAAAAATTAACCAATTTAAAAGAAACAATTATCAAAATGCAGGCGTAAATCGGGCTAAAAAAACATATCGGAGGATAGTTTATACACCAATAAGGTCACCGATTGCCTCAAACCTGCGGGTATTGTAATGTATTAGGCCGCTAAGTATGCTGGGATAGGAGAATACCATGTGCTTTTGATAGCGGTGGCCATGTTACGTTTGCGATGAAACTAGTTGAGCTAAATCTGTTTGTTTGGATACTTTATTGCTCTTGGGATCATTACAGATATCTCTCTAGCTTTCATCCACCATCATCTTGAAAACAACGCAAATCAATGTCTTCACTTAATCACACACGTGTCAAAGCTAATTTGCATAATTCTGAAAAATGACCAAGATATGTCTTCGACCGTTCAAACTTCGTTATTTTACCTTCTACGTAAAGTATTTTAGGTTTTAATTACAATTAGATGGTAAATAATTCGCGAGTTGTCCTAAAACGTTGCGTAAACACGATCACTCGTAACGCTTGCATGACTTATAAAGTAAACAAAGGCGATCGGAAGGCGCTTCCTCGATAATTTTCCTTGACTCAGGTCTAGAGCCACGTACAGAGTGGAGAAGATCAATATCAAAGAATCCAGTTTGGCATTCTGGTCATTGCAGACATACTGTGTAGCTTAAAAGGACACAAACAATTTAAAATACATGTACATTACGGTGTTATTTACAAAACAACCTTCTGCAAGAATTCTTGCAGTTTCTACCGAGGTTTTGCACACGGAATGCAGTCAACTGGCCCTATTTGCTGAACATTTGCTGCCATCACTAGAGATTTTATGACGTTACAATCCAAAAAGTTATTTAGGGACAAGCTTAATTTTTCCCCGCGACCGAATCCGGCCTGGTATATTGCGTTACGTGATTATGGTAACTAGTTCATTTGTTTCATGACTTGCATTTTTTCGCGGGTATGTAAATTGTAACGAATTAGAGCCGAAAGTTATAAATGGACTGAGGTAAAGGAATTGGGATGGTATTTAAGCTCACATTGGTCTACCCTCCCCCGCTGTTCGATATTTTTGAGGAGGTGAAGGTTCTGACATGCCGCGATCCAGCTCCCTCGCTTTAACTGTCTGTTACCCACGTGTTTGTTTAGCGGAGAGGAGAGGTTCTTTAGTTATTTATATGTTTTGAGAAATTTATCGCATAAAAATGTCTTCATGGAAAGCAAGAATTGTAGTGGCTGCAGGTATTTAAGAGTTTCAGCACCGATATCCCTCCTGGAATGCCAGGACGACGTATCAAGTCATTTGAAGTACTACCACCTAAAAAAATCACCAGAAATGATTGGCTAACGGAGAGCCAGGTTCAAAGCTTTTTCATGAGGCTCTCTGCTTTGAGACGAAGAAAGGCCACAGTCCCGAAAGATTCAGAGCAGGAGGCAAACGACGACGACGACAAAAGTCTCATCGAAGATGAAAGCGGTTACCTTGAACACGAAGCAAGGTAAAAGGATGTAGCGGATGTTATTTCCGAAATCAGACTTGCTTATCCAGTATTATATGATGAGCACAATATTTGCGAACATGTTACAAATGACACGTTAGGGAAGTTTAAAGTCACCACGCTGAGGAAAATGTGTGCTTTTGTTGACATTTCTTTCAAAGGCAGAAATTTGAAGGACACCTTACTCAAGACTGAGTGACATAGTAACGAATTCCCATTGTTTCCAAGAAATTTTGGAAGACTATCTCTAACTCTGTGCTTGATTCTATTTCATAACTTTCGATCGTTACATGAACTAATTTTCAGGTATTTTATATACGGAGATAAGTTATATTCGCAGTGGGGATAGTTAGTGGAAACAGAAGCTAAAGGACCTGTCACTATTTATCACCAGGGGCCGAGGATTCTGGGGGGATCACGTGGTTTTTAGAGGAAAAGAAGGGGGGATAAGTTGTCGCCAACAGAATTTAAAGGGGCTAACGAAAATTAACTGCCATTGTGGAGTGAGTGTGACTGCGGTAATCGTAACTTATCAACACCGTAATTACTGATAAAAAAAGGCGATTTATGGACGGTGAACGATGTGGGTTAAACCCTAAATAGGTGAAGGTGATAGGAAAGAAATACACTGAGTCAACTTGAAACGATAATACTTACATTGTTACGATTACTGCAAAACTGCGCTTGACGAAAAAACACTGTCCGAAGACGAAATGAAGAATAAAGGAACCGCTTGAAAGCGAACATTCCGCATGCTAAAGCCCTAGGGCGGGTTTAGGTGGAATTTATATTGTAACACTACCAAAATCCTCCGATTCCCCCCTGCACCCCTCCCAGATTATATTTAATGACCGGTCCCTAGCTTCGACTAAGGGGTTGCCAACGTTTCGACATTATTCTCGGCTGGGATATCCTTATCATCAACAAATTACCTCCAAGCTGAGAGGCATGTCACCCTTAGGTTCGGACAATCTGAAGTACCATTTACTAAATTATTTTTATACTCATATTCCTCGACTTTATACTTATTTATTACCAGAGGTGTATTTTGTTACCAACATTTGCGTCACATGACATGTCAATTAATTAGTATAATCACGCAACGCAATGTTCGCCTGGCTGGATTTGACAGTCGCAAGAAAAGGTTAAGTTTGTCGCACAAGAACTTTGAGGACTGTAACAACATAAAATCTCTAGTGATGGCAGCAAATGTTCAGAAAGGAGAGCCTGTTGATTGCATTCCGTGTGCTAAACCTCGGTAGAAACTGCAAGAATTCTTGCAGAAGGTTGTTTTGTAAATAACACCGTAACGTACATGTATTTTTAGGCCTCACGGAACAGCGTACGCACGTGAGTTAAGGAAAATTTCACACATGCGCAGATGACGTCCCTTGTTGTGTTTACTTCTCCTCTCTACGCTTTTAAAACTTTACCGTTGAATATCTTATCAAAACACAAAGTCTCTGGTGGTTTAATACTTGAACCGCGAAGACTGCAAGGGAGTTAAGGATTCTACCGTTTTATTTTTTTTCTTTTCATCGACCTAGTGGTAGAAATGCTATTTTTTCGTACTGTTTTGTCATTCACTACGCGTGGTGTTTATTATTTGGAATTTCGAAACGGACAAGTTCAAGAATTGGCATTGTAGTTTCAAGGCAAATTGAGGTTTGGAGTCCACTGTTGTTCCTATGAAAGTTATTTTCATGTTTTTGATGCGCGCTCGAGATGTCATGGAGGAATGAAATATATCGACTGAGCTGAGTTAAAGCAACTGAAGCGCACGATGCTCGAGGTAAGATTATAAATTAGGTTATCTTGACCCTATCTTGGGGTGTGTTGGTGGTAATGGGTCAATTAGCTTACATTCAATATCGCCCACCCGAGATCGAGAGTGAACTCCGGTTTATTCGTGAACAGGAACCAAGAGCAGTTAATTATCAATCACTTCTCGGGTACTCGTTGGTACTATTGACGATGTTTGACTGATATCGATTGTTAAATCCATGCTTATTTCTTTTGGGCGCTTTTAATGTGGAGGATCGACCAATACACCGATTCTTTTTAGACCACACTGCATATTCAATAATTTGTGTTAGTCCAGGTACAACAAGTTGCCGGTACGTGAAAAAAAAATTCCATCGGTGTAGATATTTAATTGTTAGAAGAAAAACGTTTGAAGGATTTGTCCTACTTATCTTTTACACGGATTAAGGAAAGACAGGATAATGAACTTGGCACATTTTTAACAGTTCCAGTGTTTAAATCTAATTTATTACTGTTATACATTGTACACTAACTGTATGTAACATAACATTGGCTGCATCACTTAGCTTTGCCCTTCCTATACAAAATGATTCACTTATTATGTACAAGAACACCTATACAAAAGTCATGTACTTATCACATTAAAAGTTACCTACTGCTAAAGATATGTTAAATTATACATGTGCAACAGTATGATGATATAATCTACATGTAGTTAGGGTAAAGGTAAAGTCTGTTTACGAGCCTAGTGGCCCATTAGGCCGGTGCTTAACTCTGGTTTCTGTAGCATGAAGCGGCTAGGAGTATTTCTACTCCCCCCTGGATGGGATGCAAGTCTATCGCAGGGTTACCCCCAGCATTAAATTTGCTGGTACCCATTTATACACCTGGGTGAAGAGAGGCACTGTGAGAGTAAAGTGTCTTTCCTAAGAACACAACACAATGTCCCGGCTGGGGCTCGAACCCAGACCACTCAATCCAGAGTCGAGCGCACCAACCGTGAGGCCACTGCTCCTCCACACATGCAGTTAAATATTACATTTATTATGGTCTCAAACTACTGTAGTGAAGTGACAGCATTTCAATATTCTACTAAGCTACAGTCATGCATAACAATTTAAAATCAGATATATTACAGCTTCATTTACCCACTGTTCATTTTGAATGTAATGTACAATTCATTTAATTCAAGATCCAATACAACATGATTATACATGCATGTCTCAGCTTTGGCTCCATGCACTACTTATACCCGGTAAAACCAGTTACAATATTGCAAAGCTAACATGCTACATACACTAAAACATTCAGTTCTGTTTACTTAACTAAAATGGCGTATACAACATGCTTTTATCAGGTTAGTTCTAACATGTTGCATTGAAACATTTATTCATTATTGTGTCTCTGTGTGTAAAAAAAATGCATTCTTGTTAAGATACATTTACTTCATGCAGTGTGGGTCAATGAAATTAGTTCTTATGTTCAAATCTAAAATGTTTTAAAATTACAGAGCCACCCCCATGACTACTTTATTCTTCATGTGTAGGCAATGGCGTAATATGTACAGTCATGTGGGACCTGGAAAGACAAGTAGTTGGAGGTTGGAAGACATTTGGAAGGTTTTGTAGACACAACTGGCATTCTCTTGGTAGATCATAAATTGGTAGCTCCTCCCCATAGTTCCACACCTTTAGCGCCGCTAGCTGCATGAGTCTTGGAACCTGTCCGTCAGGTGTACTGGTAACTCCCTCAATTACTGCTGGGCTGAATGACCTTTGTCCCTCCAGTGCAGATGTTCCCTTGCCAGAAGCCTTCCAGTGAAGTTTAAGTTTGTGACCATTAGCTTTTATTGACTGAATCATATATGGTAAGTCATTGTTTGCTTTCTTTTCTATCCAAGCTTTAGGGTAAACATCCTTTGCTGTAAGTGATCAGTGTGTGCTATTTTCTCTAATCTTGTTTAAGTTCTTTCTTGCCTCTTGCAAAAGGTCTGTGGTGAGTATTTGGGCCTATTCTTCATTCTTTCTTCATGAACTTCACAGGCAGCTTCTGTGGTCCTTGTGTTGGTTTTTCCACTGTGTGGAATGTTCTCAAAAAATGTGATAGAGGCCTATTTTGATAACTCTGACATGTTATCATTAAGATACAGTTGTGAAAGGTTGAACTGTCTTTCTGCAAGAACATTGTTTACTGGAAGACTGAAAATGTGCTTGGCGTAGAACTCGAACAGCTTTGGAGTGGCTTCTTTACTTATGAGTGAGCTCTGTTGTGATAAAGCCATTTCTTTGATCTCACGTAGCAATTGGGGTTCCTTTAACTTCCAAAGAGTGGCCCATTTAATTAATCCAACTCTGTCCTTAGAGACCAACGTGAGAATGTTATGTCCATGAACATAAAAGGGATTGTTCACTGACTTTTCTTTTTGATTTTCAGATCTGACTGGAATTCCAAGAAGCTTTAAAACTGAATGCCAGAAATGACTTTGGTATCTCTGATCAGCTCCCATTCCAAACAACTTAGGAAAAGTGAACCACTCTGCTCCATGATCTTTGATTACTTTAAGTGCTTCTTGTAACATTGGCCTCTGCACTTGTTTTTAAAAATGGTCAATAGCTGCAGGGTCTTTCAATGACATCTTTACCTGTTGTGATGTTAAAGGAAAATGTTCTGATGGAGACTTCAACATTTCACTTAAAGTTTCATGGTGCTTCAAAACAGTTGCTGGCCATAACCATGCTAGGTAATCACTGGAAAAACCAAGTTCTGCATCACTAGCTTGGGATGTGTTCAGAGATGGGATGATAAACTTGTCAAGGAATTCAAACAAAAACTTGATTTCAACTTGGATCATAGGACTTGAGCTCGTCTTAATGACATCTCGCAATATATTGTGGTGGCTATCTGATTTTGGCAATCTTTGAAGGAGATGCTCAGCAAGCTGTAAACAAGTTTCTCCATATTTAAGATACCACTGGAGAGTCTCATGATAATACGTCCGCCTTGTGTCAATGAATGTCTGAGGAAGGGGTGGCTCTTTACTAAGAATAGCTAGAGAAACATACATAATTTTGTATTGGCTTGGACGCTCATGATGGAGCCAAGATATTTTATGGGGGTTACTCATGTCACCCTTTTCCCCCAAACCCAGCCTGGCACAATCTTCTCAGCATGATGTTTAGTACATGTGGGTAGCATCCCACAAAAAAAAAATATATTTCCTTTCCAAAAATTTTGGTGTTGTTTGCTAAGAGACCATTTACTTTTCCCTTTTGGGTAGAGGCATTGTCTCCAACCAACTGCGAAACATTGGTGATGTCATATTCGTTTTTCACAACGTGATAATCCATGTCAGACTGGTGTTTTCTGGACCCGCCTGCTGTAAGGCTGTTTGCTAGGACGTAAGCTCGAGGCTTGCTCTCTATAGGGCACCAGGTGTGAACACCCACTATGTGCCTCTCTTCTCCTCCCTTGTGGGAGTCATCGCTCCAGAGATGAAAATCGTACTTGGAGTTTGAAAAGCGCTTCAGTAAAATTAGTTTGTCTGCTTCACCTAAGAGAACATTCCAGTCAGAAAGTGTACTTGGAGAGACAACAAAGTTTGTTGGGGGGGCTACAGTCAAACAGAATATTGAAAATCAGATGTAATACTACAGGTGTGTTTTGATAAGATAACAAAGATGCATGTTGCATGTATCTGACACAAGCCATAAACATCAAAATTCTTTGGTTGTATCCATTGTTACCATGTGCAAATGTCTTCACAAGGGAATAACCTTTTTGACAAACTCATTGTTCCCCTGCAATTTCTTTTTCAGTTTTGAGGAAGCAGATCTTGTCCCCCTTAGCTTGTTGCCGACTTGTTTTTCTTTTTTTTCGGTTGACGTAAGTTTGTTTTGACACTTTTTCAGTTGAATTTGGAGCCTCAACGCGTCCTTTTTCAATTGGATGTTCTTTCCTTTTACAAGTACTGAAATTATGGAACGGTGACAATTTAAATTAGTCAAATGTAACCCACGGATTTCACACGATAGAGTTTGGAAACAAAGAATACAAAGTAAAAATGCCCGACTAGAAAATATAAATCTAGTAAGAAAATGTTTATCTCACTTGTGAGGTTGAATAACTGAAACTATTACTATTACGTTTCCACGGCGGTCCGTGTGCAGATAATTTTGTTCATGTTTGTTAGAACTTCCAACTTAAGCCTTAAAACTTCACTCATAAAACTCTCGATACTGTATGACACTTAAAGATACGCGTCGTTATGATTTGTTGCCCGAAAAATTAACTTGCCAGTACATTTATTTCTGACTATGCGGCCATATCGACTACTCTACCTTAACATTCGAGAGGTTTTTCTTTTTCGGCTTCTGTTTGGTGAGATTGTAATCGGTTTATGATTATTACCATTTAAAAGTGGTATTAACTACGATCGCGCAAGTTGCAACCTGCGAAATTTCAGAATGGGAATGAAAATCAGTCACCGTAATTGGTGGCTCAGACAATCTGCAGTAGTATTTGTAGACATTTGCAAGTGTTTGCACTTCCATTCCCTCCTGAAAAATACTTGCCTAGACTGCGTCTTAGGGTTTTGACTGTTCCTTTTAGATTGGCGTTTTCGGATCTCACCCGTTACACTCTCTCTCGAGTCGATCGAGTTTTTCTTCACTTGAAAAGCTGCACACTAGCACCGCAACGCCGCTTTTTCTATTTATTCGGAATAATTCGCATATTTTCTCGGCTTCTTTTTGACTGGTGGCTGACTTTTGCAAGAAAACTGGCTGCCGCAAGCTCTGTTACGTGCCATCAGGTCTCATCGTCGGCGAGTCGGCCGGCGATTTAATTAACAAAAATCTATAACTTTGATGTAAACAACTCACGGCACGAGCCCGCGTTCTTTTTCTCAAGCAGTGTTACAAAGTAATGTAATCTGCGCATGTCTGAGATTTTCATGGGGTTACGGTTTCCATGGGTGGGGTACCTTTCCGTGAGGCCTAATTTTAACTTGTGCGTCCTTTTAAGTAACACAGTATGTTTGCAATGACCAGAATGCCAAACTGGATTCTTTGATATTGATCTTCTCCACTCTGTACGTGGCTCTAGACCTGAGTCAAGGAAAATTATCGAGGAAGCGCCTTCCGATCGCCTTTGTTTACTTTATAAGTCATGCAAGCGTATGACGTATCATACGTTTTAAGGACAACTCGCGATTTATTTTTGTATCCAATTGTTATGAAAACCTTAAATACTTTAAGTGCAAGATAAAAAAAAAGAAGTTTGAACGATCAAAGATATATCTTGGTCATTTTTCAGAATGATGCAAATTAGCTTTGACACGTGCATGATTAAGTAAAGACATTGATTTACGTTGTTTTCAAGATAATGGTGGATGAAAGCTAGAGAGTTACCCGCAGGTTTGAAGCAATCGATAACCTCATTGGTGTATAAAGTATCCTCCGATATGTTGTTTTAGTCCGATTTACGCCTGCATTTTGAGAATTCTTTCTTTTCAATTGGTTAATTTTTTATATGCAAATTAAGGTCGGAGGGAAGGGTCTATTCTGATCACGCTAGTATGAATAGGATTTCAAGGGAAGTTTCCATATTTTGTCCGTGAACTGACTGATTATAACTTACAACTTGAGGCGAGAGAGAATTCCGTGAACTACACTTTTACAGTCGCAGCGGGCTCGACAAAAGCTGTGAAATTTACACTTTCGATCGTAGCCAAAAGTCAATTTTCGCTTGTGGCGAGGCAATAAAAGAGAATTGGAAAACAAACACTGTATTTTTGAAACATGTATCCTAAACCCTTTTCATAGGAAAAAAATTAAGAAAAATTTTTTTTGGAGGGGAAGTCGAGAGGACCGCTCTTAGCAGGAGTGGCACTTAATGTCGAAACTCAGTTTCGTATATTTATGTTCTCCTTTTCATGTTCCCTTTCATTGTCATGATTCAGTTTATTCTCACTTTGGCATGGTGTTCTTTCCTTCCCTCCGATTTATTACCTTTCATTAAGGAGTCCTTTACCTGAGAACAAACGGTCGTTGGTTTCACAATAACCAAAAAACATCAAAAGTACTGCATGATTACATTTGTTCCTTGGAGAGTTTCTTTTGGAAAATGTACTTTTAAGCAATTTACTTAATTTGATCCAGAAAAATATTTCGATTTAAGTTTAACTGCGAAGGTTTGGAGTATTAATTCGATTTTATTAGTATTAGTTCGGTTATTCTGCGACTTTGATGTACCATTTAGTGCACTATTGTATTCACTCAGTTTGACTCAGAAAACTGTGAACACTAATAAACCACACAGTAACCAGTTGCACGCGAGTCTATAAAAAGAAGAAATTAAACCACAGAGATAAGCGATATCGTCATTACCCACGTATCGTTAAAATTGTCGTCTGTTCCTTTTTTAAAAAATAATTACCTGTTCCTTAGGATGACTGTTTTTCTTGAAACGATATAAAAACCCATAAATTAAGAAGATTGCTCGAGGCGTAGCCGAAAGCAACTCCTACGCTTCTTTCGTGCATCCATAACTACCCGCCTGCCGCCATTACTCGATATACGTAGCTAAGCAGGAACCAATTATTTTTTTGAGGCGTAGCCAAAGCAACTCTAACGCTTCTTTTGTGCATCCATAACTCGATCTATCCTCGCATATCCAGTTATGGCTACGCCTCTCGTACCGTACAAACTTTCCGCGCGCATCCATAGAGTAAAAATAACAAAAATGACAAATTAAGAGATGGTTGATGCTTACCGTTCGTAAGTTTAAAGAGCACGAGGTACTAAGCGTAAGAATTACTCCAGGCGTAGCCAAGCAACTCTTACGCTTCTTTCGTGAATCCATAATTCGATCCTACGCAACTCTTACGCCGTTCCCTATTGCTTTTCAAACTTCCCAAGTCGCACCGAGTAAAAAAATAATTAAAAATAGTCAATAAGAACCAGAAATCATTACAGTAAGTGTTGCAATCGTGAGAGTTATTACAAACATCAATTTATAGAATTCCAATAACGATTTAGCCACTCTGGAAGAGTTTCTCGGATCACTGGCGATCTGAGTATCCCTATTTCTTTCGGTCAAAGTCAGGTTTTACCGGCACTATTTGTTTGGGTATAATCAGGAAGTCATGTGAAAACTATAATATATAGCAGGAAGCGGTTAACCAGAATATGGAGCTATCTGAAAAATTATCCCGGGATCCTTCCTTCTGTTTGGCTTTAGGAAGAAAAGTAATATTTCCATCTTTTGGATTAAGGTCGTGATCACTATAATTACTTTGTTTTTCGGTGTGCTTTTAAATAAAGAGTTGAACACAGAAGACCATGGAAGTCTCATTAGGAATAGGGTATCTATGCTATGTGGGTCAAGATAGTTTGGTTTTATCAAACGAGTTGATAATGTAAATTAGCCACTGTAAGGAGTTCTTAAAGCTGGCATTTCGAGCGTTAGGCTTTCTATCAGTGTACTTACCCAGTTTATAAGTGGAGAACTCGACTCACAAACCTCTATTACACTGAGATCTTTAGTACAAGGAGTCCCCACAAATGGCAAACAACATAAAAATCTCCTTTATTGGATCGAACCTAACTTTTTCTCTCAGGCGAAGCAACTGAACCAATCCTCTTTTGGTTACCAGTCGTTTCGTGCCCAGTCGATCTGTGCCCAGCTAGAATCACTCGCACCCATTCATTTGAGTCGTTTTGTCTCCATACTTATAAGGTGTGTTTTCCATGTTACGCTTGTTTAAGGTGAGGTCTGTTCTTATTTTAAATAGGAATATCACCTGCGTTAAATACGGTTTGTTTATGTAGCGTCCGTTTTGATAAGTAAGCACCAAATATAAGGCCTGGAACCGAAAAAGGGCGACCTGGGAGTGATAAGAAAGACGTGAGGCACTAAGTACACTTTCTTCGATGTTTTAACATTTATACGCCTGGATAGTTTGATTTTAGTTTGCGAAGATATGCTACGGCCTTATCTGTCGATCGTATCGATGGCGGAAGACGAGAACAATACGAACGAAACCATTAAAGTGTCCTTAGTGACCAACAAAAAATTTGTCACGCGAATCGTTTAATCGAATCGAATGCATCGGCCATTTTGTCGCTCCGTATTTTTCCCTAATCTACGGCGTAAAATCGTGGCATGTTTTGTGCGTTCTCGTGACCATATTTGGTAAAATGACACATTTGGAATAATATTGGAATGATAATAAGCTGTTTAACTGTACCCTTAAAAATATCACACTTTCCTTTCATAGGTAATAATTCAGTTGTTTTTGTTAAGAAGGTCACAAGTATGCACTACGGCTTTTTTTTTTCAATTTTACTTGCTTGACTCTTCCAAAGTGTATCCGTTCACGCACTCGTGCGTAGGTTATAAATGAATATTGGGACGGCTAAAAATCGGCCAGCGGTTCGGGTCTGAATATTGACGGAGTTTTAAAACTGTGTACGAATCGTCTGAGCTGGTCACTATGATGGTTCTGCAGCTGCGTCGTTTGGTGTTTAGATGTCTGGACCCCACATCGGACGTAAAGATTGTGTGGGTCCCAGTTCTCGCTTTCACAGGCAGCAAAGTAGCAGTAGTAAGGCAGCCGCCTTAAAGAACTCGTACTTCTTTCATATTCACAGCTCGTTGTACGAATTGTGGTGCATATATCTTGAGGGGCGCAGATATATTTGGAAAGAGATCATCATCGCACTCCTTAAGAGCTTTGGCTGCTGTATTTGGCCTGTCTTCCTTCGGTTTTGTGGAGTATCTGAAAGAAATAAGAGACAATATGTACTGTTATCTCTCACTTACCCATTTGTGGAGTTTGTTGTGTAATTTTGGATATTAATCAATTTAGTTAACTGTGTTCCACCTGATCTGGAATCGAAGACGTTCTTGACGTAAAAGCTCCGGCGACGGGAGATCATCTTTGAAGATGTTGATGATCTCATCGGCGTTTGGCAAATCCGGGCCGGCCCTGTCACACAGCACTGATGGTACGAGACAGAGGAGGCCTGGCGCCAACACAGACAAATCTGTTCGGAGG
Organism: Stylophora pistillata; assembly: GCF_964205215.1. Taxonomy (NCBI): domain Eukaryota; kingdom Metazoa; phylum Cnidaria; class Anthozoa; order Scleractinia; family Pocilloporidae; genus Stylophora; species Stylophora pistillata. The sequence goes on along the minus strand of NC_142522.1, from coordinate 12,696,459 downwards.
AAAGAAGAGCCTCAATACTTCAGTCGAACAAAGAAATGAACGAGCTGATGGGGTGGTAAAAGGAAAAAATAGCGATTCAGTAGAGATTTAACCCGAAAACTCATTACCGGAAAATTTCTCATCTAGTTCAGCTTTGATATGGTTAATAAGTGGAACGGCCACGTTTCGCTAATAGCACTGCTCGGGATTCTCAAGAGGGGCATTTCAACGATGCACATTGACGTTACGTGCCACCTTCACTGCATGCTTATAGAAATGAGCGAATTTCTCGTCCATTTTAGACGCTATTTCGTTGTAAGTCCTCTTGGCATCTGCATTCTGGAAGCCATTTTACAGTGTAAATTCTCGCTCTTTTAATTTGTCATTAATAAGGCTTTAATTTCTTTCTCTGACATTATTTTAAAAAAGAATAACGTTCCTTTCAAGATACCTACCTCTTGATATGCCTTGAGAGAATGTCAATTTACTGGCCCTGCAGCTTCACGGTGACACCTGAGAAGTTAGAGATGAATTCGTAGAGCACAAGAAATGATACAATAAAGTCAAAAGTTGCTAGATTTGCCAACAGTGCAACCGCGTCTTCTTGCTCTTTCGGTCCCAGGTAGCATCTTGGTACTCCTCGCCACACATCTCGTGATTAGCCCCACAGGAAATGTTTTCTAAGGCTGCAATGACGTAGAGGTACGCCTGGTAGAAATGAGTGTATGCCGTGTGGCGCGCGGCCCATCTC